>NC_056726.1:1148591142-1148891142 GCF_019279795.1 Protopterus annectens | reverse complement strand
AAACACTAATCCCATGATTTAGGAATTTATCAGCATTAACTTGACCATACAAGTTCAAAGCAGTTGAAGAGATACATAGAAAAAGTATCAGCACATAATCTACTTTATACACCACAAGCTGAGAGCACAAAAAATGATAAAACTGCATTAAACAGAAATTCTACTGCTGACCACTGTTCATTCTGAAGTGTTGGATTATCTATAAATGTCATAATTGCATACATTATCCTTATGAGCTTTTTAGAGTTCTTAAATGCAGAGCTGTAGGTTCTTAGAATGGATATTTCTGATGTTATTTGTCTGTGGATGTGCATACTAGTGGTAACAATAAATCCATTAGTGTGGAATATTCCTAAAATAAACAAAATAATAGTGTCTCCAGCTGTTAACATGACATTGCCTCCAGATGTTTTTTTACAGAAATAAGAAAATATCACCTTAGCGTTTAATTTGAACAAAAGTGCGTTGGGGAAAATTATATAGTTAGTAACCAAAAGAGATAAGTAAATGTGCATGCTTCAGTTAATTGTGCATTATCTCAGATAATGTTTTTTCTGTAAAAACATCATCAACACCTTGTGGTGACTTACAATTAGAAAGCAAAAGAAAACAATAATTGGATATGTGTTATTTTAAGCCTGAGCTATATATTTACAGATAACCACAGATCCGGGCCACAGTGCACTTTTAGAACAGCAATGGAAACACAGCAGATCATTTTTCTGATATTTTTACTTCTCATGTCAGCCTTTGACAGGTGCAGACTTCAGTGTAAAATTTCAGATTCATCGATGGTTGCTTATGCTGTGGCAGGTGACATCATCATTGGCGGTATATTACCGCTTCGCTTAGTAGTACCAAACTCTGCTGTAACTTTGAGAGACAAGCCCCCCAAAAGGCTTTGTCTTCAGTAAGTATGACATCTTTATGCAGTCACTTTCAGTAACATGGTAGCTTGATTGTCAGCTTTTTTTTTTTTTTCTGTACAATAATTCTCTGTTTTTATAAGGATGTAATTTTGTATATTTTCTTTGCTGGAAGAACCTTATGTTGTAAAATACTGCTGTGAAGAACATTGCTTAATGAAAGTTAGGAAACCTTTGTCTAGGCAGTTTCTAGTTCTTTTATTAATGTGATACTATTTCAGGGGTCTCTGTTAAATGTTCGAACATCCAAAATGTCGGACATTACATGGTCGAGACCAACTGTTTGACATTTGGATGTTCGAACATAAAAAAAAAAAAAAAAAACCACTTTAACAGTGTAGGCAGGGGGCAAACACCCCCTTCACCCCCCACGTGGGAGGTATGTGCCCCCACACCCCCCTACTTAAATATACCAATTCCGGAACCGCACTTCAGTGCAGAAAAGGAAAATTCTCCCTATCTACACCATACAGTGCTGTTGAAAGTCTATTTTCGAGCACTCAAAATTTAGAACATTTGTTCTCGACCATGTAACGTTCGAAATTTTGAGCAATCGAAGATTTGACAGGTACCCTATTTCAGGTAAAAAAATAAATAAATAAAAATAAACTTAAAAAAACAGATGCATTCTTCTAAGGTATGATTCCAAAGTTAAAATAAAGTTGAAGTGATTTGCCACTATGAAGCTTCTTATTCAATGCCATTTCTGTAGTCGAAGGCAGTAACTTCATAATACAGCCAAGTTACATGAAAAAAATGTCTGTTCCTCATAGTGATCACTGTTGCAGTAACCTTAGCTATATGGGTATATCCTGCCAAGGATGTAACAGCTGGCCAGCTTCCAAAGCTTTACGGCACCTTCCATGCACCTAAACTGCCAGGCAGCAGAAACACAAACTAGTCATGCAGCATTATTATTGTAGGAACAAAGTCATTACAAGTAAGGTAATGTACCACCTCTGTTGCTTAAGTGGCCTAAATGTATTCATACAATGTTCCATATTTGGAGGTATTCCCCTATTTTCTGGCTTGATTTACCCCTTCACACAATTTCCTGAATCTGTCTTATCACACATGATTTTAGAAGCTGTCTAGTACACAAAAAGAAAACTAAATTGCATGACCTACATACTAGTCGAACAATAAATTAAAGAAGGAGAGCACACATCTTAGATTTACCTTTTTCAGAAACAAAAATAAATGATCTTGCATTGTACAATTTTGCAATACAGTTAATTAAAGTCTACAGATTTTACAATGTCCCTTTGATAATGTGCTTATATTTCTACATAATTTTGTCACTCTGTTTTTTTAAACATGCATTTGTGAGTGGTATAAGTTCATAGCTTCATAGATACTTACTAGGTGATCAGCCCAAGAGTCATTCTAAGCCTGGCCAAACTTATTACAAATTTACCTAAATACTGCTGACATGAGTCAATACCCCAAGGAATTTTATGGTTGCAGTATAGGTTTGTAAACATCAAGTATCAAAGGCTGCCCCTGCCTATTAGGGACACAGGTGACAAACCAAGGATAAATTTGTGATTTCTCATCCACTGGTGCAAGTTATCTTTGAATATGGTCAGGTATGAGCTTTGTATAATATGGATAAGAATTCTGTTCCAAAGAAGGCATAATCTTTGAGACACATACCTGTCCCTTCAAGTTGTCCTGTCAACATGTGTTTCTAGAGCCTTAGCCAACAGGTCCACTTTTAGGGGTGTATTATTATTTTGGCAATTTTCAGGGAGGGGTGTTACATTTCCAAATGGTACTGTTATGCATTTTTTACATACGTTTTATTCCATGGCTCTGGCATCTGTTGTTTGTCAATGTCAGGACTTATTGAAGGCTGTCTATGTATTCATTGACCACATCGAGTTTGCACTCATCTGCATACTTGGTCAGTCAGAGGCTCTTGACGTTTGATTTGATGTCAGAGAAGTAGATGTCAAAAGTGAGAGGCCCCAGCACCAATTTCTCTAGTCACTGCTAGTGACTGGCCTTCATGTTGAGGTGCATTTCCCTATCTCAACATCTTCTGTTCTATTAATCAGCTCACTGCTTATCCATCAGGTGACATATGGGTTTATGTCTACTTTTGAAAGTTTATCTGCAATGCCTGATTGAGGTATACCTTGACCAGCTGTATGAAAAAGTAAATAATTAGGTAGTATGCAGTGTTTTGCCTCATCAATAGCTTCTGTAACCTTCTCAAAGAAGTCCACTAGGTTAAGTAGGCATGTCTGCCTTTAACCAAATTGAACAAGGTAGGACCTAGTGACTGTAGGTGTCATATGTCACTATTTACCAGATCTATGATAATTCTTCCCATGGCCTTGAATATGAGACTAGTCAGACTTATGGGTCTGTAATTTCCTGGGTCCATTGAAGAACCCAGTATGTGCAGAGGGGTAACCATTGCTGTCCTCCATTTGTGCATTGAAGACTGCCTGGAGCCAATGGAAAGCAGAGTGGTCTGTCTACCATATCATCCCAGGCAGACAAATACTGTACCGTCTTGAAGTGCCATCAAAAACTAAACCAAGTATAACAGTTAATTATCTTCTCTTGGTATTGAGGCATCATCCTTGGAGAAGGTAGAATGTTGCTTAATGTTACGCTCATACTGGAATGGGAGACAGAGTCCGAGGTTTCTATCGTGTCTTCCTTCACATAGTCTAGGAAGGTGCATCTCAGGTCATTTACACAACATGGACTATGATGGAATCCTACTGGCACTTATGGTGCAATGACTTAAGTACATGCATGATCTGGTGGGTCCTGGACCCTGAAGGACAGCTGATCATGACTCTCTTCTTGTTTAGCCTGGTAAGTGAGACATCTGTGTCTCACATTAGACTCTTCTATGATTAAAATATTGTGTTTTGTTGTGTTGTGTGGTAGCTTGCCATTTGGGCTTAGAGGTTGAGGCAGCTTGTGATGATGCTATCTGTGTCTTGGTGCATGTTGTCTTAGCAGATATCTCTACATTTTGCTGAGGATACTTATTTTGTATGATACTATGGGATGCCTTTGAGGATCTATGTGTCTGCTGTAGTGGGTATGCTGTGTGTACGATACTGACAACCTATTTGGTGTTATTTATACTGGCAAATAAGAGCCTTGCCTCTATATCTTTCACATACCACATTGCTTGCTTTAGAATAAGCTGGTTGTCAGTAAGCACAAGACAAATTTACATTTTCTTGAACACCCACATCTAGCAGCATGCCTCAGATATAGCAGGAAAATGCAAGTCCAGAGTTATAGATCCTTAATTTATGCTTTATTACTTGTGGATGGTATAAGTGGGGTTAACAGCTGGCTATTAGGCTGTTACTTGTACCTGCAGGGCTGCCTCCTTAGCATGAAATGCAGTTGCTTTTTATGCAGTTAGGTAACAAGTAATTTTCTGAGGTAGTATTTCATAGGGAACATTTTAATTCAAAATATTTCTGGTTAAACTGGGCAGTATAAGGCATCTGACAAATTTAAACTCAACTAAATCATAGGTTCATAGGTCCATAATTAAGTACTAGGCTATCTGCCCATGGGCATTTATAAGCCTAGTAACAGAGTGATGGCTTTCGCCTCCCCATTAGATTAGTAACCTGGGCCTCTGTCAACAGGGCTCCTGAAGTGATCCCAGGGTAGAACTTATGATTACCCATCCACTCATCAAGATTTCTCTTGAAAAGCATCAGAGAGGAGCTCTGTCAAATATGGATTGGGATTCTATTTGAGAGTGAGGGAGGGGGGGGGGGTCACTGGGACAGGAATCTATCCCTCCAGCATGTCCTGTTTATTGTTGTACATAGGTTCAAGTCATTAGGATGAGTGTTTCTGAGGGATCTCGTTTTTTTGAGGTGAAGCATGTCCGTTAGTTCAGGGTTTGACATGGCCCTATAGGTCAGGCATAGGTCACCTCTGAGCAGACGGTAAGCAACTGAGAAGAGCTGGAGCTTTTTTAGTCGTGCTTCATAGGGTAATTGTTTAAGGCCCTTAATCCTCTTGGTGAGGTACTTCTGTGGTCTTTCTAGTTGTTGCAGGTGTCTAGTGAGGTATATCCCAAATGGGGCATTGTACTCTATTATGGGCCTAATGACTGAGGAGTAAAGGGGCACAATCACCTCCTTGGATCTGGATGAGAAACCCTTTGTGATCAGGTGTGCCACATAGAAGGATTTCCTGACTGTTTTGACTATGTGGTTATCAAAGGAGAGCATGCTATCTACTTGGGTACCCATGTCCCTAATTACTTCTTCTGTACTTAGTGGATTCCCATCTATGTGGTAGTTTGTAGGTACTTTGTTTTTCCCAAATGAGATTACTATGCATTTTTTGGCATTTAGCTTGAGGCTGTGACTTTGACACCAGGTGTTTGTCTCTGTGAGACCCTTTTGCAGGATGTCTGTGTCAGCTGGAGAGTCAACTATTGCACCCAATTTACAGTCATCTGTGAACTTGGTTAGCCACAATCCCTCCACCTTTGCCTGTACTTCAGAGAAATATATACCGAACAGGAGGGTCCCAGGACTGAGCCCTGTGGGACTCCGCTTGTGACTGGTTTAGAGTCAGACATGGCGCCTGCCACTCTTACCGTGTGGGCTCTGTCTGAGAGCCAATTGGCAACCCATCTCATAACATAGGGGTTAATATTTAAGCTGGTGAGTTTTTCTATGATTCCTGAGTGTGGGATGGTGTTGAACGCCTTAGCGAGGTCCAGATATGCTGTGTGGACCACCTTCCCTTCATCTATGGCCTTGGTGACTGTTTTGAAGAAGTCAACCAAGTTCAGGAGGCAAGATCTGCCTTTAACAAAGCCGAACTGGGAGGGGTCCAGTGTCTGGAGGTTCCCAATGTCCCTGTTAATGAACTCCATGATAATGCGTTCCATGGCTTTGCAGACCAAGCTAGTCAAGCTTATAGGGCAATATTTCCCAGGGTCAGTTGTGGCTCCACCTTTGTGGAGTGGTACGACTGTTGCTGTACGCCATTCTTTGGGTACATAGCCTGTAGAGAGGCTGAGTTTGAATAGTGATTTGAGATGGGGGTTTAGTTCATTTTGAAGCTCGTGTAAGACACAACCTGGGATAGCATCTGTTCCCATTGATGCTGTGTTTTTGGCCTTTGCAAGGGCTGTCTTTACTTGTGTGTCTGAGATATCTGGAGTGCCACATTCTTCTGGGATGGGTGCTAGCCCCTTTGGTGGAGATGGGGGGGGGGTGAAGTTTGCACTGAGCTTGTCAGCCAGGATGTTGGCAATGTTGGTTGGTTCATTGTATTTTTGGCCATTATGCACTAGCTCGGAGCATATCTGAGAGTTTGCCCCTAGACTCTTGACATAGTTAAAGAAGGCCTTGTGGTTACCCTTAGAGTCATTGGCTATTTTTCTTTTGAAGTTGGCCCTGGATGATTTAATGAGGGAGCGCAGTTTTTTACTGATGTTAATCAGAGATGCCTTCTTAGTTTGGGATTTTGTTCTATCTTGCAGGAGTTTCCTCCTTCTGTTGTAAAGTTTATTTATGGTCGGGGTCCACCAGACTGGCTTCCTCTTTTTTGAGGAGTTGGTCTTGGTTTTACTTGGGATGGCTTGGTCCATGCATTCTTGAAGGTGTTCATAGAATGCACTTGTAAAGGATTCTGCTGATGGGTCATCATTTTCCATTTGATTGGGAGCTTTGAAACTTCCCACCTCAGTCTTGAGGAGTGTGAAGTTGGCTTTAGAGAAGTTTTTACCTTGATTTCCTTGACTGGGGGGGGGTTGGGATGTGGATGTCCAGTGTGATTAGTTTGTGATCTGATCTTTCCAATGACGAGTTTACCTCAGGTGTGGAACATAGGTTCCCCATGTTGGTGATGACCAGGTCCAGTATGTTGTCACCTCTTGTGGGAGTGGTGACCAGCTGTTCAAGGGCATTTGAGTTTATAAACTCAAGGAAGCATTGGGTTAGGGCGTTTGAGCTTGAGTAGTTTTCCCAGTCAATGTTTGGATAGTTGAAGTCACCCAGTAGCATGGTGTTGGGTAGAATCTTCATACTTTCTAATGTTCTCAGGAATGCTGCGTGAGGGTCCTGAGACAAGGTGGGAGATCTGTAGCAAGCCATAAATTGAACAGTCAATTTACCCGCTGTCAATTGCACTTGGATGGTCTCAGATTCCGCGTGCTGTGCTACTAACCTGGAGTTGTGGGTGCTCTTGATGAATATGGACACACCCCCTCGTTTTTTGTTCCGGTCCTGGTTTTGGGACCTAAAGGTATGGTAGGAGTTATAGCCTGGTAGTGCTGGGGTGCTCTCTGGAGCCTTGAACCAGGTTTCTGTCACTGCACATACGTCGATTTCTTCCATACTAAGGAGAGCCTTGAGTACGTGCATTTTGAGGTTTAGACTTCTGGCATTGAGCAGCATTACCCTCAGTTTTTGTTTATTATTGTTGTTTATGGAGGCGTGTTTGTCTTTTGAGCCTTGCCTAAAAAAGGCAGTATTGGGGAAGCAAGAGTCTTGGCCAGTATTTGAAAGCCCAGGGGCAACAGGTGCAAGCCGTCTCTGGCAAAGCAACGTGGCTTGTCAAGCATGTCGTCCCAGGCTGACAAGTACTGGATCCCATTTGAATGACACCAGTAGTTTAACCAATTGTTGAAACTGACAATTTTTTCTTTGTATGCTGGCATCATTTTGGGTGAGGGCAGGATGCTACTCAGACTCAGAGTCATACCAGCCTGGGCTACATGGTCAGAGAGCTCCTACATGAGTCTTTTCATGTAGTCCAGGGAGCTACATCTCAGGTCATTTACGCCAACATGTACACTGACAGAGTCATATTTGTACTTGTTGTGGAGTGACCTGACTGCATGTGTTATGTGGCGGATTCTGGCACCCGACAGGCAGCTTACGGTAACCTTCTCCTTGTTCAGTCTAATGAGTGGGACGTCTGTGTGCCTGATGATAGAATCACTGATTACTAGTGTGTTATTTAGCCTTAGGGGAGGTTTCTGCTTGGCACACTGACATTGTGATGTATGTGTTAGCTGGTTTCTGTTGTGGGGTGGGGGTTGCTTGGGTGTATGCTTAGGAGGTCTCTGTTGTTTAGGCAGGTTCTTATTTAGAGCCTCCAAGTATGTTTTTGCGTGTTTCTGAGAGTTGTTTTCTGGTGCAGCTATGGCTGGTCTATGTGAGTCTGGTAATGGGGTGCTAGTGTTGTCCTTCTCCTTGTGACTGGTTGATCCAGTCATGGGTTGAGAGAGCTTAGCCTCCAGTTTGGCTGTGTAGCTGCATCTCTCACATATGTTTGTGTTGGTTGGGAGGAGGAGGGGGTTGTCTGTGTACATGAGGCAATTGTAACATTGCCTCAGGATGCCCAGATTCACTAGCTGGACTGGAGAGCACATCTGAAGCTGTCCCTTGAACATGCCTGCATAGATGGTTGGGACTGTATTGCTGATTGGATGAGTAAAAAGCCTTATACTTCCTGAGTATAGGGCTGAAGTGCAAGTTGTAACCTAGTGCTAGTTTTAGTGAGTTTTAGTAAGTGCCAGTCTTAAATTGCCTTATTTCTAGTGCTGGGTTGAAGTGTTTCAAGTTTCAAGGGAAAAACTGAAGTGCAGACTTTGTGGAGCCTGGAATAGTTTAACCGCAGCTAAACAGCGCTGCGCGGTGTGCAAAACCACGCTAAGCGGTTTTCATACCAGGGAGATCAGAATGGATAGAAATTAGCCCAAAATGGCCAATGAGCTACAAGTTGCTGGGCTGGGACCACTCCTACAGGGACAGATAGGCTACTCAGAGTTCCCTCTCTCACAGTGAACAAGGAGGCCACCTAACTATCCAAGTATGATATGGGCAACACAGGAACCTTTACCACTGTCCTGGATTCAGCAAAGCCTGAAAACTGGACTAGACTAGTTCAGAAAGGTGGGAAAACAAGGATTTTTTTTTTCATAAATAAATCAAAACTGAGTATTTTAATGCCCAAAACAATCAGCATCAAACTCAGTTTTCAGCAATTTTATCAAATGTCCCTTACCCTGGTGAATAGCTCAAAGGGAGACCCATTGCAAAATGATGTTTATATGTTTACTGTGAGCTGTCAATTTGTGGGGAAAGGGATCATCACAATCATCATCATCATAATCATCATCAATCCCCTTTTTACCATTTTCTACATGGGTTTGGGGTGTTGTGTCAACCGCCACCCTCCTACCTTCTTTGACAGTTGTACCTGATTGTCACAAGTCTTATATCACACAGTCTATCAACCACTTTATTGGATATATTTAATTCCTCTTGTCTTCTTCCTGTCTCCCAAATCTTCTTCAAACTGTATTTTGCTTTCTTGTACATGTGCCGAAACCACTGTAATCTGTTTTATTTGAACATCTCTGCAACTGGCACTACTTTGGCTTCTGTTCTGATGTTATAATTTCTTCATCTGTCCCACAGTGTTTATACTACCACCTGTCTTGGGCATGTTATCTTCATCTAGCTTCCTCAATTGCTCTGTCATAACTGCCCAGATTTATGTCCCATATCGAAGTAATGATCTCATCTCTGTTTTGTACACCTTACTTTTCAGCTTCTTTTGCATTCAGTTGACTGCAGGGCATCTGGGTCTAGCTTTAATATCCTCATTCAGATTTCCCTTCTCCTCAGTTACTTCCCAGATGCCTGAAGGTATTAACCTGTTTAAAAATGTTCCCCTTTATCTCAATAGTTACTTCCTTCTGCTGATTTCTCCCATTTGTTGCCATGACAGCTCTCTTCTCTGTGGTCAGTTTCATCCCCACATAATTTCAGTTTTCTTTCTGTTACATTCCATTCTTCTATTATTTGCTCAAATTCCTGTTCAAAGTCTACCTGTAATGCCACATTATCTGTGTACAACAGCTTTGTTGATCTGTCCCTATCTGATCTGTTTCTTAATATAAATGAGTACCGGTAAAAACATCAGTGAGCTTAGAGCTGAACTCTAAAGCACAACCACTCTTACTGGAACTTCCTCTGTGATTTTAAACAATGTTTATATTTGTGCCATTGTCTCACACACTTACCCCTAATATAACACTAAAAAAAAACTTTGGCCTTAAACCCTTGATTTTGCTACAGCTGCATGTCACACACAAAGTGCTTCAATACTTCATTCATGACCACAAATACAGTATCAGCATTCATTTCAGAATGCTGGTATCACCCTACCTCACAGTCAGCATCTTGAGATCACACTCTTTAATGCCTTTACACCCCAGGCAGCTGCCCTCTTTGCCCCACTCTAGCTACATCTCTGGTATCAACGTATTTTGTTATAAAAAGAATGTTAATGTGTGAATGTGTCTACATGAAAAAGTTTAATGATGCAGTTAGGAGAAAGGGATGCAATCTCTTATTTTTGAGGCTATTTCATCGAAGCTGAAAAGTGCCACCGTGTCCTCTACATTAGGCATTCCAACTGTATTTTAGCAGATACCCCTAGACATAGACAGTCAAAATGTATCAGCCTTCATCATGCTGACTAGAAAGTTTTGTTTCAAAAGATTGACGTTTGGAATAAAATCAGCACCAGAAATATTTCAGTGTGATATGAGTAATCTGCAGAAAGGACATGGAAATTCTGCTGTTGTCATGGGTGACATACTACTGTATGATCCAGATAAAGAGACACATGATTTGAGAATGAAGGAAGCACTTCAAACTACTAAAAAAACTGAGATTTGAAGATCAATTGAGACAAATGCAGTTCTGGAAAGTCTGAAATCCCAATATCTTGTTAACAGCATAACTGATAATGGAATCAGCCCAAATTCAAGCTAGGCTAAAACCATATCAGAACTGAAAAGAACTACATACGTAACTGTCAGGCTCTATGCATGATAACTTTATTTATTTTATTTATTTTTTATTTTACATTTATTTACCTGGAGAGTCCGACTGGGCATAAAACCCTTTTTCAGTGGAGGCCAGGGGAGAAAAGCTCCATTGTTACTAAACTATTTTGTTAGTAGAAAGAAAATTGTATAATACAATAAAGAAAAAAATAGTAACAGACATTCATAACGGTAAAAAGACGAGAACAGAATAAATTGGTCAAGTGGGAGACAAGACCAGTCATCTTATATAACAATACTTCTAGAAGACAGTTCTTACAGTAGTAGCAGGTAGTGACATTGTATACAACGAGAGTGCAATTATGATGCTTAGTCTTATATACAGGTAGCACAGAAAACTGAAGACTTAATATCTGATAGATATTAACAGTAAGAAAGAAAAAAAAATATTAGGTAGTCATATGACTTAAATTCAATGCTCATTACATATGCAATTAAAATTTTAAAATCAGCTAGCTCAATTGTTTGGGCTACCCATGCCCAGTACATGTACAAGTCCAGGAACTGGTGAGGTGGGTTTTAATGTGATGCTTGAAATTTTTTAAACTAGTTATAGTTCTAATTTCAAGTGGTAAGGCATTCCACAGTTTAGCAATGTAGTAGGAGTATAGAGAGTCACCTGAGATATTTTTACTCCTGGTTACTTCAATTAGAGCTTTATTAGTGGATCTTAATGGATGGGTACTTATATGGGGATTGAGGAGGCCTTGTAGAGCTGGTGTTTTATTCGGTGTACAGTACATTTGGTGGGTGGTACAGAGGTGCATGAGAATGAGTTAGTAGGGTAGTTCTAACCAAGATAGTGGTCTTAGGGCCTTACAATGATGGGTTCTAGGAGGACAGCTAGTGGCAAATTTAGCTATCTTATTATAGCAGGCATTTAGCTTGCTTAGGTCTGATTTGGAGAGGTTGCTAAGGATGGGTGAGGCGTATAGTAAAGTTGACAGAAGATGAGTTCTGGCTGTGGTTATTCTAGAGTTTGTGGTTAGGTAGTATCTGCATCTGTATAAGGTACCTATTTTCTTGTGTACTTTTTTTACAGTCTGGGCAATGTGTAAGTCAAACTTCAGATTTTGATCAATAACACCAAGAAGTTGGGTGGATGGTGCTGGTTTGATCAAAGTCTTATTACTGGATTTGATGTTGAAGTAAGTGGATTGGGTTTTGAATTTAGTGGAGTGGAAGAGCATGAGTTTAGTTTTATTTGGGTTCAAAATTAATTGGGCATCTGATAACCATGATTCAATAGCACTGAAGGATGGTTGGGTTAAATTCTGTAGTTCAGGTAGAGCTGTGGCAGAACATATGACAGTGGAATAATCTGCATACTGTATAAGGGTGGCTAGAGTTGTAGCATTATGGAGATTATTTGTAAACAGGTTAAAAAGGAGGGGACCAAGAAAAGACCTTTGAGGCATGCTGGTAGTAAGGAAGAAAGAGCTTTGTTCCACCATACCGCTTGTTGATGATCTATGAGGTAGTACTAAATCCAGGCTAGAGTGAAGTAGCTTAGGTTCAGTTTGGACAAGGCAGTCAGCAGTTTGTTATGAGACACTGTATTTAAGGCTTTTGATAAGTCTAAAAAGATTGCTAATACTAGCTCACCTTTATTTCTAAGTTGACTGATGGTGTTAGTGAATCTAATAAGGGCTGTGGTAGTACTATGGTAGGGGTGAAAGCCATGCTGAGTATTTGTAAGTAATTTATTGTCTAGGAGATGGTTAAGTATTTGGGTGTGAACACACCTTTCAAGGATTTTTGATAGAGGGGATAGGATTGCTATGGGCCGATAGAGAATTCGGTGGAGGGACCTCTTTTGTGTAGGGGTATGATGTGAGCAATTTTCCAGAGACCGGGTATGCATTGCTCAGATGTGGAATGGCTATTTAGTAGGGAAATGGGATAGTTGATGGCTTCAGTTGCTATTTTTAAGTATGTTGAGGTTAGGTTGTCAGCTGCCAGGGTTGTGGGTTTTAGCCTGAGCAAGTATTTGTGTATGTTATGGGTTGGGACTGGTTTTAAGGAGAATGTGTAGTTACTATCAAATAGAGAGATTAGATTGATGGGCAGTGATGGGAAGTTTTGGATAGTAAGGATTTTGATGAAGTCAATGAAGTATTTCTTAAACTGGGTAGCAATACATTCTAGGGGATTACTTGCTGTTGGTTGAGGGGTCTTAGTTTGACCTGGTCGTAGTATTTTATTTAAAGTGGTCCAGAATTTTTGAGGATTATTTTGGCATTTAGCTTCTAAGCTAGTATAGTGAGTCTTCCTATCAAGTCTTATTTGGGTTTTGGCTTTGTTTCTTAGCTGGAGATACTTCTTGTGAGTAACTATTGATTTTTTTGTGGGTCCATTCATGCCACACTTTATCCTTCTTTTAGGACTGTTTTTGTCTGTTTAGAGAGCCAAGGAGAGTAATTAGATTTTGCTCATATTGTCCTAATAGGAGGCATGTTATTTAAGATATTTAAAAATGTGGTGTTAAAGTAGTCGACTGCACTGTCCACGGATAAAGTTTTGAGGGGTTTCCAGTTCCAGAGCTTAAGGGATGTTATGAAATCTTGAGGCCTGAAATTTTTGGTGTTGTGAATTTGGTAAGTAGATGTTTTTTGTAGGATTTACTTGATAACGTATAATGTATGTTGGGAGGTGGTCACTGAGTGAATTGGGGAGTGTAGCAGAACTATAGAAAAGTGTGGAGTAGTTAGTGAGAATCCAGTCAAGGATAATTTCCTTTGTAGTAGTTTTATCAAACCTTGTTGTTTGAATTAATTGGGTAAAGCCGTAGAGGTTGATATGGGTGGTAGGGTGGTCAGAGTTGCAGGAGTACCAGTTAATATTAAATTCCCCTAGTATAATGGTCCCTTATGGGAGGTTATTGGATGACCATTGTAGGATGGTTTCAAGTTTGTCTATGTTGTTGCCAGGAGGAATATATATACCTATGATGTTGATATTTTTATTTTGGTTGAGTTTTATTTTAGCCAAGAGTATTTCTAAGTTGGAGATATTGGGGTGGGGTGTTTAAGGTTAACTCTCTCTAATGTAAGATGGTTTTTGAAGTGCAGGGCTATACCACTACCCTTTTTTGTTTTCATATCTTGCCTGAGAATGCTATAGCCAGTGGGAAGAATTTAATTATCAAGGATATCTGGTTTGAACCAGGTTTCTCTCAGAAGGACTATGTCAGGGGAATATAGAAATAGGCTTGTATGAAGTTCCTGTATTTTGTTTAAAATGCTTCTTATGTTTAAGTTTATTATGAGTAGATCATTACTATTTCTGTGGATATTAAGAGAGTGGTTTTGAGCACTGATTGTGTTGTCCTGAAAGGGTGAGGGTCTGGGGTTGAGGTGAATGCCTCCACTAAGACTGAGTAGGATGGCTGTTAAGTAGTTGTTCTTTAGGTATTTGAGTATTAGTTTATTGTATTGCATGGTTACCTGTAGGTAGTATATTGGGGGAACCATTTGAGGGGCAGAGATCTAAAGCTGTGTAGTTGTAGATAGCTGGGTTAATGGCAAATTTAATTGGTTTAACTTTGAATGGATTATATAGGTGATGGAAGTAAGTGTGCTGGGTGTACCTTAAGTTTGTGTGATAGGATGTAAGGTAGGACAAGGTGTTAAGAGTGAACAGTGCTACACAATGAAGGATGAGCATGGTGTAGTAGAAAGTCAGTGAGTATGGTAAGAATGAGGTGGGTGGGTATTGGTTGGCAAGTGTATTTTGGTTGAATAAAGTGTGATGGAGTAAGGAGAGGTGATTATGGAAGTGAAAACAAGGTGGGATATGATCTTAATTAACTAGAGAATGTGTCTAAGGTGTGTCCTATGAGTGGATAATTGGTGAGGAGTGCTGAGGAATTTTAATTGGGTGAGAGAAGCAGTGGCTGTGGTTGGCTAGGAATAAATATAATTGATTAGAGGCTTGGTGGGAATGGAGATAGGGTAGGGAAGCGAGTCAGGTAGCACTCAGGAGAAATTGAGCAGCAAATGCTACAAAAACAATATATAGACTGGATTTCAGCTGCATCCTTTCTGGGTAGATACCTAGTTTGAAGGAGACAAAAAGTGGAAGTTTAAGTACCTTTTTGCCTCTATTTTACAAGTGGCCAATTCCAGTGTATCTACTGGGTTACCTTTTTTTTTTGCCTAGAGATTTATCTTGGTTTACTGATAACTAAAAAGAAAAAAATTAACTGGGGAATGTATTTACAGCTGATGGTTGGGAGCAGCTGCTGTCATTAGCCTTGGGTAGAGCCAGTTAATTCTGCTTCAGACCAGGTACTTTCTACAGTAGCAGGCTAAGAGGGAAATGTAGCATGTTTGTACCAGACATGCCCACAGTGCTATGTCCACTGAAAGATTTGTTCAAAATGATGTACCCTGAACATGATGAAATGCCTAAGTCCTAACCTTTAGTAAAGATGAACAAACACTCTTGTCTGCTCCAGTACTCATGCACAATGTCATCATAACAGCCACCACAGTCACTGAACACAAATAAATCCAGGTCCAGGAGGAAAACTAAACCAGTTTAATATTTCGCAAACACAGAAATCACAGTAACGCAATCAACTTCACGTTTTCGTCTTCAACTTTATCAGCTATAACAACCATAATAAAACACATCCATTTTATGCTTCCCCACACAAACACAAATTCAAAAGCACCAATCAGATTCCACCTGCCTTAATTGTTTCTTAAAGAAACTTTTGTTTAAATACACAACACTTAAAAAGGCAGTAAACAAATAACATAGACAGTGGATTAAATATAAAAATCCATAAAAGGCTGTACAGTCTTTTGATTTTGTTAAATTTTTTTTTTTTTAAAAATGTTAAAAACATTAAATAAACCATTATACAAAATAAGCTAATATCAGTTCAGTGAGACCTACATAGTAGGTGCTGTTGGTGTGGTGTCTAGCACCATCTGGTGGTGTTTCTTAAAAACTAAACCCTTAAACAATATGTTTTTTGTCATCAGATAAGGTAACAAAATGAAGCTGTTTCATTACTTAAATATAATATTCACTAACCAAAATGTAATCATAAAACTAAAAAACATGTGTGTTTAAAGTTTTGCAGCTCTTAGTTTTAAGACTGGTGCTAAAGACACCATATCTATATTACACCCATAACTATATTACTACCCGCTACCATAAAAAGTTTAACCCAACAACCTTTTCAAACACTCTAAAAGCAATAAGCTGGAACTGCCTAAAGACATGATCCTTAGATAATGCAGTTGCCCACTTCAGCTCAACATTCTTAAAACTACTAGACTCCCACGCCCCTTTAAGGACAAAGAGAATAAAAACTAATTCCGCCCCGTGGCTTACCAAAAACACACTAGTAACCATGCGTCATAGAGATAAACCCTGGGCACTCTATCAGAAAAACAAGACCCCCCCAACGCCACATTGAATACAAAACTCTATGAAATAAAGTAAAAAAGCGTATTATCTCCGATCGGCAAAATTACTTCTCTACACTCCAAAATAATAATAAAACAAACCCTCAGAAATTCTGAAAAGGTATCTCTACCCTCCTTAACCCCAGCAAACCACACACCCCTACCCCTGACCCAAATACCCCTGATCTAGACTTAGCTACTTAATTTAATTCCTTTTTTATTGAATCCATTGGCAAACTAACCTCCTCATTCTCAAGTTCTACCTCATTCACTAATACACCCCCACCCTCCCCTGCTAACAATCTACCCTGCACTACTGCTCCTTCCTCCTTCCTAGCTACTAACTCTCTATCCTCCACCTCTTCCCCTACTCTCACTTCCACATCATCTTCACAACCCACTAATGCTCCCTCTGCCCACTCACCTCTATTCTTATTAAAACCTATACCTACCTCCACCATAAAGAAACTCCTTCTGAAATTGAAGCCATGCACTAACGCACCTGATAACATCCCCTCTTACTTTCTAAGCATAGCTGCAGAAGCAATTGCCTATCCCATAAGCATTTTAATCAACCACTCCATCCAAGAATGTACAGTACCCCAAATCTGAAAACAATCCTTTATCATACCTCTGCATAAAGGTGGCAACAATTGCAATATTAACAACTTCCGACCCATTGCTATCCTGTCCCCCATTTCTAAACTTCTAGAAAAGTGTGTCCAACTTCAACTCTTACCTCATCTCTTAGATAATAACCTTCTAACTCCCACACAACATGGCTTTAGACCAAATCATAGCACCATGACAGCCCTCCTCTCCTTTCTTGAAACTGTAAATAAAGCTTGTGACTCTGGCAAAATTGTCTCTACCCTACTACTTGACCTCTCTAAGAACTTTGACACTATCTCACATAGCCTGCTCTTAACTAAACTCTCCAAACTTAACCTATCTCCCTCCTCTTTGAACTGGTTCTCCAGCTACTTATCCAATAGATACCAAGCAGTAAAATGGAAAAAGGCAACCTCTTCTTTTCTTAGTACCCCCACCGGAGTTCCCCAAGGCTCCATACTAGGTCCTCTTCTTTTCAATATATTTATAAATGATTTCCGTAAATCTATTCCATTCTCTAATATTATCCAATACGCAGATGATTCTACCATTATCTGCTCTGCCACATCTACCCCTATACTCCTAAAGCTTACACAAGAAGCTTTTTCAATCACTGAGCAATGGATGAAAATTAACCACCTAGCACTCAATGCTTCCAAAACTAAATTAATGGTAGTTACCCCCTCTAAAGTTACTCCTTTCGATATAAATACATTCCTGATTACTAGTCAAAATAACTCAATTCTGGAACTGGTGTCAGAAGCCAAGTTACTGGGGGTCCAGATTGACAACCAACTTAATTTTAACTCCCACCTACAATTAAATATCAAAAAAACCCATCAAAAACTAGGTATGCTCTACCGACAAAATCAGTACCTTACAACCACCTCTAAAATCACCCTCTCTTCTTCCTTTCTTATTCCATCCCTTCTCTATGGAGCACCACTCTTAACTAACCTTCAGTCCTCTCTAAAAAAACAACTTTCCTCTTGCTACAACAAAATCGCCACGTTCGCTAACAGCCATAGATCCACCACCCACCACTGTTCCTCTCTCCAAAAACTTAACTGGCTGGAACTATCCAGTCATCTCAGCTATACTCAGCTAACTCTTGCCCACAAGCTCATTTTCAACCCCTCTCTCTGTCCCTCCCTGTCTGCTGCCTTTAAGATGCACCTACCTGATAGAGTTCTAAGGTCCAACAATCAAAACCTATTAGAAGTGCATAAACCAACTCGTCCCCCAGGCAAAAACCTATTATCCTACAACCTAGCACGGCTTTGGAACTCACTACCTCCATCCATTCGCACCACCTCTAACCATTGTATGTTTAAAAAATCTCTTCACGTACATCTAGTGTCCCAATGGGAATGCTCTTGCTCCCACCCATCATAACTAAAAATGGCATTTTTTATCTTCCTTTATCTCTCATGCTCTTCAGCAACCTTTCCTTATTATATCCCATAACTCACATTATTTTTCCCTGGTATCTGCAAAGAATATATTTGACTGCACCTTCTAAAACTCATGCTTCTTACAAAATAACTTCTATGTATCCTATGCAATATTACTTTTCACAGACTATAACACCTCCAAGTTTCATCACTAATCATTATTGTTCTAAATGTTTCCAGAACTTTGAAACTAAATGCTTGTATCTTTTACATTGTATAATTACTGTATCTGTATATTAGTACTGTATGTTTTATATTGTATAATTATCAGTAGTAATCTATTGTATGTACCTAGCTGTATGTTTGTTTGTCTCTGGAGCTTTTCTCCCCAGGACTCCATTGAAAACGGGTTCTTTTTGGCCCAATGGACTATCCTGGTTAACCAACTGCAATAAATAAATAAATAAATAAATAAATAAATAAATAAATAAATATCATTAAGCCCCACATTTCTACTTGCATCTAAAACCACTTGCCAGTATAACTCACGATATTCTATAAGGGTTTCCCACATGCCTCCCCTAGGATTCGTGGGTACTACCTCCAATGCAAAGAATTGATATCCTGCAGTTCCACATTTCAAAGCATGTTTACATAATGCATTTGTTTCGTTCTTAACTCTGATATCATATACATGCTCGTAAATTCTCTGCTTGAGCTTCCTTTCGCTTTTACCTATATAGAATGCATCACACTTTTTGCAAGTGGCAATGTAAATTATACCTTTGCTGTCACAATTTACAAAGGTGTTCAAAAAAATCTTTTTACCCCTGGCTTGCAGATAGAGATAATCCCCACAAGCTAAGTATGTACAATAACTGCATCTGCCACACTTAAATACCCCTTTTTTTGATTTGTTATTCTTGTTCCTGAACTCAGCATTAAAGCCATTTTCCAGCATATTCTTAATGGTCATTCCCTTTCTATAAGTGAAAGTTAATTCGTTTTCAAAGATGTAATCTAAATCAGATATTGCAGAAAAGTTATTCCACTCTCTCGTAAAAATATTTCTAATGAATGCTGACTGTCCATCAAAGGTAGTAACAAGACCTGCCCCATATTGATCGATAGTCTGCTTTTCTGGTGTTTCTGGTTTAATAGTGATAACCTTACCTAATATAGGGGCAAAAGTATCCTCCCTTTTGATGTTAACTTCTTCAAAAATGTTGTCGAATAATTCCTGTGGATACCCTCTGCTGATAAATAATCCCCTAAGATAGTTGACCTCTTCCAAAAATATTTGGTTATCAGATGTCATCCTACTTAAACGCACTAGCTGCCCCTTCACCACACCCTTCTTTTGGTGGGGTGGATGGCAACTAGTGTAGTGTAGGTAAGAGTTGGAAAATGTGTCCTTTCTATGTACCCATGATGTAAATGCGCCATCCATATTACCTATACAGACGTCGAGGTATCTCAATTCCTGATGATCAAAATGTTGTGTAAACTTCAAAAAACTTGTGGTCGTGTTGACATAGTTAAAAAGTTTGAAAAAATCATCTTGATCTCCATACCAGAGAAAACACAAATCATCAAGGAATCTGGTGTACAAGGCCCATTGATTGCAAAAAGAAGAGTTGAGTAGAAATTTGTTCTCCAAATACACCATAATTATATTGGCATAACTCGAGGCACAATGGGCCCCCATGGCCACACCTTTTTCCTGTTTGAAATACTCACCCTGAAAGTATAAGAAATTGTTCTTTAACACAATTTCCATCAGGGTGAGTATATTCCTAAAATCTTTTTGCTCCAACTTCTGACTGTCGACAAGCATTTCTTCAAACCAAAGTAAACCTACCTCGTGTGGAATACATCCAAATAAATCTGTTACATCCATAGTACCAAATGAAAGATTCTCAGAAAATATCAAAGGTTGCAATTTCCTTAAGAAATCCCAGGAATCCTTTAAAATGTGGTTGATGCCTTCTAAAACACTTTTTACTTTTTGGTCCACAAATTTTGCTAAAGGTGCAGTCATGGAACCTTCAGCTGATACAATAGGCCTTAATGGTGGATCAACACTATCTTTGTGTACCTTGGGAATACCAAAGATACAAGGTATTCTTGGTTTTTCCACATTAAGGTACTTGTATGTATCACTGTCAATAGAACTATCCAGTAACATGTCATATAACATAGTTTGTATCTTTCTGTGGGCAATATTGATTTTGTTTATAGAAACCCTTGAATATTTGTCCATGTCATTGAGCAAGTTCATCATTTTACCTTCATATAGAATTGATTCCATCACTACCACTCCCCCGCCTTTATCAGGTTTCATAACTCTCAAACCATGATTATTACTAATATCTTTTAGTATACTCATTTCTGCCGATGTTAAATTGGAGTGTGTGTATTTACCTGCGACACATGCTCTTATTTCATTTTCCACTTTCAACTCAAAATTTCTGAGTTGGGGGTGTATGGGTGGATTGAAGGTACTTCTACGCCTTAAGTTGCCCATTTCAAGGTCCCATATTCTACCTTTGAAAAATAATTCCAGATTTTTCTTTCTTATGAACAATTTTATGTCTACCAAAAGCCTAAAAATGTCTGTTTTTTGTCTAGGGATGTAAGTAAATCCCTTGGAAAACAAGTCAAACCAAGATTTGTCAACCTTAACATTTGAATAATTAAAAATGTTGAAATCATTTTAAGTCCAAGTACACATGACATTAGTAATAGCGTCAGTTACTGCCAGGCTTGATCCCTTCTCACAAACGGCCTCCACCCTCTGCCCCTGTAGTTTTTTGAATTGTACACAACTCTTTCCTGGTTCATTAACCTTTCAGATCTTCTTACGGGGGGGGGGAGACCTCGGTGTCTGTGACCTGTTCTGTGTTTTCCTCATTAGTCCATCGCTGCTCATCATTTTGCTCCCTAGCCCAGTTACCAAAACCTTTTCTGGCTGGGGTTTTAGGTTTTGGATTGTGTGTTTTGTTTTAGTATTCATCCAGATCCCTTTTAATTTTCCCAATTTTTCTATCTTGTACTTCCTTACATTTTAATTCAACATTTTTAAGTAAATTGTGGTATTTGACCCTCTCTACTTCTACAGTATACATCAAGTCCCCCAGTATAGCTTTGTTAATGTTGTCTATATCATGGTGCAATTTGTCCATTAGTATTTCATTGTTCTTGATGATAGCTTTCATAATGTCAAAACCGCATTTATCAAAAATAGCAATGAGCTCATTGAAAAATTCTGTCCCCTCAAAAACATTGTTCGGATATTTGCACACTCTCAACCCCTTTGGAACAATATTCAATGATAGACAGTGCTTTAAGTATGCATTATCCATATCAAGTGTTTTGTATTTGAAAAGAAAAAAGTCCAAGTCATTGAGCATAGTGCTATACCCTGCACTGTATTTGGAATTACCCTGCTCGTGATTAAAGTCATAGTTGGTATTTAAAATGTCAGATACTAATTTCTGAGTACCTGTATTGGTCTTGTCATTGGTTGGCAGTCTCTGCGATTGACTTCTTTGGCTCCTCGTTCTTGTCACCATAACATTTCCTTCATTAGAATAATCCAAAGTAATATGTGGAAAGCCTTCAAGGCTGGTGTCACAACTCTCAATCTCTTCAGTACCAATATTGGTTGGTTTGAAGTTAGCACCAGTGTTCTTTCCCCTCGCGCCGGTTTGATGCATAGCTTCCTGGTTCCCTGGGACCAGAGTCGGCGAAACAAACTTGACCATAGATTGGCTGATGGGCGTTAACAATTCCACCAACTGTGTTAACTGCCCAATCAATTTGCGAAGTTCTCCTGTTTACGAACCCCTGAGATCGTGATCTGCGCCCGGTGGAAGCTCCATCAAAACCAGTAAAATCAAAATATAGCAAGTGGTAGAGATCAAGATGATTTTTTCAAACTTTTTAACTATGTCAACACGACCACAAGTTTTTTGAAGTTTACACAACATTTTGATCATCAGGAAATGAGATACCTGGACATCTGTATAAGTAAGATGGATGGCGCATTTACATCACGGGTACATAGAAAGGACACATTTTCCAACTCTTACCTACACTACACTAGTTGCCATCCACCACACCAAAAGAAGGGTGTGGTGAAGGGGCAGCTAGTGCATTTAAGTAGGATGACATCTGATAACCAAATATTTTTGGAAGAGGTCAACTATCTTAGGGGATTATTTATCAGCAGAGGGTATCCACAGGAATTATTCAACAACATTTTTGAAGAAGTTAACATCAAAAGGGAGGATACTTTTGCCCCTATATTAGGTAAGGTTATCACTATTAAACCAGAAACACCAGGAAAGCAGACTATCGATCAATATGGGGCAGGTCTTATTACTACCTTTGATGGACAGTCAGCATTCATTAGAAAGATTTTTGCAAGAGAGTGGAATAACTTTTCTGCAATATCTGATTTAGATTACATCTTTGAAAACGAATTAACTTTCACTTATAGAAAGGGAATGACCTTTAAGAATATGCTGGAAAATGGCTTTAATGCTGAGTTCAGGAACAAGAATAACAAATCAAAGAAAGGGGTATTTAAGTGTGGCAGATGCAGTTATTGTACATACTTAGCTTGTGGGGATTATCTCTATCAGCAAGCCAGGGGTAAAAAGATTTTTTTGAACACCTTTGTAAATTGTGACAGCAAAGGTATAATTTACATTGCCACTTGCAAAAAGTGTGATGCATTCTATATAGGTAAAAGCGAAAGGAAGCTCAAGCAGAGAATTTACGAGCATGTATATGATATCAGAGTTAAGAATGAAAAAAATGCATTATGTAAACATGCTTTGAAATGTGGAACTGCAGGATATCAATTCTTTGTATTGGAGGTAGTACCCACGAATACTAGGGGAGGCATGTGGGAAACCCTTATAGAATATCGTGAGTTATACTGGCAAGTGGTTTTAGATGCAAGTAGAAATGTGGGGCTTAATGATATGGTGTCTTTAGCACCAGTCTTAAAACTAAGAGCGGCAAAACTTTAAACACACATGTTTTTTAGTTTTATGATTACATTTTGGTCAGTGAATATTATATTTAAGTAATGAAACAGCTTCATTTTGTTACCTTATCTGATGACAAAAAACATATTGTTTAAGGGTTTAGTTTTTAAGAAACACCACCAGATGGTGCTAGACACCACACCAACAGCACCTACTATGTAGGTCTCACTGAACTGATATTAGCTTATTTTGTATAATGGTTTATTTAATGTTTTTAACATTTTTTAAAAACAATTTTTTTAACAAAATCAAAAGACTGTACAGCCTTTTATGGATTTTTATATTTAATCCACTGTCTATGTTATTTGTTTACTGCCTTTTTAAGTGTTGTGTATTTAAACAAAAGTTTCTTTAAGAAACAAGGCAGGTGGAATCTGATTGGTGCTTTTGAATTTGTGTTTGTGTGGGGAAGCATAAAATGGATGTGTTTTATTATGGTTGTTATAGCTGATAAAGTTGAAGACGAAAACGTGAAGTTGATTGCGTTACTGTGATTTCTGTGTTTGCGAAATATTAAACTGGTTTAGTTTTCCTCCTGGACCTGGTTTTATTTGTGTTCGCTGACTGTGGTGGCTGTTTTGATTACTAGTTGTAATATCTACCACTTGCTGTATTTTGATTTTACAATGTCATCATACCAAGAGCAATGACTGCTGCTGCCTCCCAGCAGCTAAGAAATGTCACTGGTGTAAGAGATAGCACACCCACTTTTGGAGCAGATGACTAAGGGTTCTATTCCCACACAAAATAGATTGATTACTGACACTGGAGTACAGCATGGGGGTGGTTATAGTTCAGATGAATGTAAAGATCCCACAGCACCTATCAACTTTTGGAGCAGAAGACTATGGATTATATTCGCACACAAAATAAATTTATTGCTAACTCTGCAGTGCAGCATGGGGGGTTGGTTGTATCTCAGGTGAATGTAAAAATTCCACAGCACCTATCAAATAGGGGAGGGGTTCCTTAATTTAGATACAAAAATAACTCTTATTTTCAAAATATTTACATATTTACAAATATTTACAAATGTAAAAATATATAAATATACAAATATGTGTACACAGTCATACTACATTTTCATCCTTATTAGACTCACACTCCTTTTTCCATAACCACCATCTAATTTTACTTAATATTGTTGCTAAAATCTAATTAACATTAAACATAATTTTTTTTTTTCATTTCATATAACCCATATACCATAACATATGTGTTTATCTATTCTTTAACATATTCTTTACTTTTATTCTTATAATATCCATATTTAATCATATCCCTGTTTATTTTATCCACTTTTTTATATTTTCAAAAAAATTCTTTACATAGTTTTTCCCATAACTGTTTTTTACTCTTTTACATTTCAAAAACACATGACCCATCTCTCCTACATTCCATCTCATCTAAGTCCCCAAATAACTTCCCCCCTATGTTTGAGCTTAAACCTGTCTCCACTAACTACATAAAATTCTTCTATCCAAACTTAAAACTTGCTCCAATGCAGCTGACATCATCCCCTCTTCCTTTCTCATGTTTGCTGGTGATGGTATAGCTCTCCCAATTAGTATCCTAATTAATAGATCTATAAAAAATCCTGTGTCTATAAACTCTGGTGTTCCACCTTTATTCTTCCTCTCCACAAGGAAGGCAAAAACACTAACATTTAAAACTTCCACCCTATAGCTCTTGTCTCTCCAATTTCCAAAATCCTAGAAAAATGCATCCACCTCCAACTTATGCCTTTTCTGACTAAAAACAAATTCTTACCCCTATCCAACATAGTTTCTGACCAGGACATAGCACCATAACAGCTCTACTTTCATTCTTCAATCAAGCCCGAGATTTTGGGACCTTAGTATCCACAGTGCTCATAAATCTCTCTAAAGCATTTGATACTGTTTCCCATAAGCACCTTCTAAGTCACCTCTCAAACCTAAATCTCTCCAAAACACTCTTTCCTGGTTCTCAAGCTATCTGTCAGATAGATCTCAGGCTGTGAAATGGAAAAAAGGTACCTCACCTTTCTTACCCACCCCTACCAGAGTACCACAGGGGTCCATCCTTGGACAAAATGCTGTTTAATATCTTTATAAATAACTTTCACTCTGCTATTCCTAATGCCAAAGTAATCTAGTATGCAGATGATTCTACACTTGTCTACTCTGCCTCTGACCTCCCCGAACTCATATCTAAAACTCAGACTGCCTTCTCAACTACTGATATCTGGACGTGCCAAAATCACCTTTCTCTCAATGCTAACAAATCTAAAATACTACTAATCACACCCTCAAAATATTTGTCATTTGATAAAAACTCCTTCCAGGTCCTTAGCCAAAGCAACTCTCAGATTGAAGTTGTTCCCTTTGCCAAACTACTCGGTGTAACTATAGATGAACACCTCAAGTTCGACATCCATATTCATCAAAATATAAAGAAAACCCACCAAAAACTAGGTATGCTATATAGGAACAACTACTTCCTCTCTACTTCTACCAGGCATACTCTGGCCTCCTCTTACCTCCTTCCCTCCCTTCTGTACGGCGCCCTGCTACTAACTAACCTGTCCTCTTCCATCACTTCCAAACTTGAAAGCTGTTATAGCAAAATTTCTAAATTTGCCACCAAAGGCAAGCATTCCACTCATCACTGTGTTACCCTACAATCCCTGAACTGGTTAGAATACACACATTATTTGGACTTCCTCCATTTCACTACAGCACATAGACTAATATTTAATCCAACCAACTGCCCCACTCTAACTTACATCCTTCCCCGATACACCCCAAATAAAACTCTCAGAGCAGAACACCAAAACTTAATTACTGTCTACAAACCTAAACGTCCTGCTGGACAACTTCTCCTCTCCTTCTGCTTAGGTAAGAAATGGAACTTTCTCCCTTCCGCACTAAGGACAATGTCAAACACAAACAACTTCAAAACTTAGCTTTACACCTACCTCTCCTCCAAATGGAAATGTAACTGCATTCTCCCTACCTAAAACTCTTCAACAAAAGCCCCTGGGAGGGTAGCCTCCTGAATTCCTAAGCACCTTATAGCTGACTATAACCTTCTATAGCTAATTTCCATATGATCTCTCACACTCTATAAATAGCTTTTGACTTTTGACTTTAACTGTGTGAATTTGTTAAAATGTATCTGCACAATATGTTTCCACTATGGGCAGTATTGCTCATGCTTTGTATTATTTGGTATGTATTTGTACTTGTACTTGTACTTTTATTTTTATTGGACTGCTATCTTTACTGTAATCTGTTTCATGGAACTTTTCTCCCCGGGCCTCCACTGAAAACAGTCTCTCTGGGCCTAGTGGACTTCCCCGGTAATCAAACTGGAAGCAAATAAATAATCAGTCTTCCTCATGTACGGCATATTTCCTTTTACTGGCAAATAAAAAAACACTTGACATGATGCATTATGATTATACCATTTGTTTCTTATTTTTATAGCTTTATTTTTTTTTATCCGTTAGATTTTCCCATGATTTTAGAGAGTGTACTTTTATATCTTTTTCTATAGCATCAATTTTCATTTTCCACAAAATAATTTTTTGGTAACATTTTACTTCTTCATTTCTAAATGCTTTTTTTCTCTTTTACTCTTTTTTTACCATACGCCCCAGATTTTACTACTAATCTCTCATCTTCTTCATTAAACAACTTTAACAATTGGTACATATTTAATGAAGCAGCATATACCTTTGAGTTAATTAACCTTAAACCTACTTCTTTATTTACATACAAAACTCCTCTTTTTACTGGGTTTAATCTAGAACCCACTATAAAAGAAAAATATCTCCAATAATTCCTTTTGAAATACTGCTGGCAACATAAATACACTTGCTAAGTGTGCTATTTTCCCATCAGTATTGAATTTATCAAATAAACCTTTTTCTGAATGATAATTTATATGTTCTCCAGAAAAGACTGGTTTATTTTATTTCTTCTATTGCTTTTTCACATTGAATTGTAGTTACATTTTTATTCCCAAATGTTATGCCTAACACATAAATTTTATTAATTGTAAAACATATACCCCATGTCTTTACAACATCACCTAAACCTTTACTTTTTTCTGTATTTAAAACCATTGTTATCCCCTCTAGACCCTCATGTGCAAATTATTACTTATTTTAACCAAACTTTGTTTTTGCAGTTAATGTTATCTGTATATGTTGACAGAACTGGAATTCTTAACCCTTCAGGTATTATATTCCCCACCTCCTTCATTTTATAATTTATTTCACATACTATCACATTCATAACTAATACAAAGAGTATAAAACTCATAAAACATCCATGTCTTACACCACTCTTCATATCTACCTCTTGGCTTAACAAGTCATTTGCAAGTAATTTTACTTTAGTACTACCATATGCTGACATACACGATTTCCTAACTTTCTCACTTATATTCTTTCATTATTACCCATACAATTTCATGTCCAATTGTGTCAGATATCTTATTAAGGTCCCCTGTTATAATTGCCCTTCTTTCTATTCACAATATCATCCACAATTTCTTTAACTTAATAATTCTTGGCAACCATTCCCCATTATATTTTATGCTATATATACACGCCCCAGGATTCACGAAGCTTTAAGCCCCATGCAGGAGTAGTGTAGCCATTCCTGCATGGAGTATGGCAGTTGAGCAATCCAGGAATATACCTTTTTGATGTGCATGAGCAGCCCAACTCTGTTCCTGCAAGGAAAGCCATGCAGTATGCTAATCAGCTCATATGCTGGTGAAAACCATGCAAATGAGCTGAATTAGCGATCCAGGAAGTAGGCAGGTCTCTGTGCAGGAACAGTCAGTGTAGGGTGCAGAAATGCATTCAGCTAGTAGCCAAATACATTTCTGCAAATAAGAAAATGGAGGCATGACAGTCAAACAAAGCATGTATTCCATTTATCAGGCATGCAATGGCCAAATATATGGCCATTGGCATTAAAAATAGTTTATTTTTTTAAAAATAAAAGGGTTTTTTTGGCCGATTTCTTCCATTTAAGCATAGGGTAGCACCGCACAAATGGGAATGTGGGGAAAATAAAAATGTATCACTTCTGTGTCACTGTTAAACAGAGGCACAGTATAC
The DNA here is from genome assembly GCF_019279795.1 of Protopterus annectens. Taxonomy (NCBI): domain Eukaryota; kingdom Metazoa; phylum Chordata; order Ceratodontiformes; family Protopteridae; genus Protopterus; species Protopterus annectens. The sequence goes on along the minus strand of NC_056726.1, from coordinate 1,148,862,722 downwards.
TAACCTGGAAAAAGGGCATAGCAAAATTAATTTAAAATGGGTGGCGAAAGCCAAACACACTCTGGCTAGGCTTATAAATGCCCTAGGGGAGATAGCCTAGTATGAACCTATGAACCTAAAAACACAAATTAATGTGAAAGCTGCATTCTGCCATTATAGTCAATGGCATGCAGAATGAAAACAATACCAGGGAACAGTGGTTGCTAAGGGAAAAGGCTCAGTGTGAGTGCAGTAACAATGGAGTAAGGGGGCAGTGGTATATGTTAATGAGGGAACTTATATTGAATCACAAATTTCTTCTAAATGTCACACTGCTTCTAACCGTGTAGGTGCTGAAACAGGGCTGTGCAAGAGTAGACTTAGAGGACATCAAAATGGGGTGTGTCATGAAAATGGTTGAGACGTAAAAAAAAAGAAATAAAGGGCAACAGCACAATAAAGGAGAAATGTATAAATCACTAATATGGGACCCTGCAACTCACTCTGGGCCATTGAAAGCACCCAGTAATACAGCTAGCAGGTGGCTGCATAGCTGAAAATGTGAGGAGATGTAAGTAAAAACAATTAAAAACGGGCAACAGCAGAATAAAGGCAATCATGCACAAATTACCACTAATGCCCTAACACTCACAGTGGCCAATTCAAAGACATGAGTAATAAGCTGGCAGCTGGAGTGTATCACAGACAGCCAATCACACAGGCAGCAGTTGCAGCACACCACTATAAAGTATGCAACCACCCCTCAGTCTGTTTTTCCCACAAACTCTGCACCTTTGGAGTAAACCTGGACATTTTAACTGAAAAATTGCTAGGGGCTGCCATCACTTTGATACATCAGTATGTGTTGAAGTCTGACAGTGGTGAGGAGGACAATGCTGACAACCACCCCGATTCAGGAGGAGAAGAAGAGTGTTCAGGCCCAGGGTAACCTACCAGGGGCTACATGACCTGGAGATATTAGAGTGTTACAGGGTGAGCAGGGACATACTTCAGCAACTTGCTGAGTTGTGCTGGCCTCACCTCAGAGCCAGAACGAATAGAAGGGAACCCATCCCAGTGGATACTAAAGTATGTGTAGGCTTAAGAATACTAGCTACAGGTACTTTCCAAAGACCTACTGGGGACATCATGGCGGTCTCACAGGCATCTGCATCCAGGGTACTCCACCAGCCAGTTCTTGGATGCCATGGTACCACATGCCCATGAGCACATATACCTCCCCCACACCCATGAGGAGATGACTGGCAATATGCACCTCTTCCACCATGTAGCTGATTACACAGAGGTACTGGGTGCTATAGACTGCATGCATATCCACATCAAAGCACCACCTGGTGAGGAGGGTAGGGTCTACATAATCTGCAAGGGCTTCCCCTCCATCAACTGCCAGGTCATGTGCAATGCCCAGGGCATTATCATGAATGTGAGTGCTGGCAGCCCTGGAAGCTATCACAGCTCCCACATCTGGCATTCCTCACAGCTGTATCAGGGATTTGCCAGGGAAGACATCCCGTACGGCCATCTGGTGGGGGATGCTGGCTATACACTGGAGCCATGGAAGATGACAACCATCAGAAATGTGCACACACGCATGCAAGAATGCCATAATGAAGCACATGCACAAACCAGGATCATCACAGAGCATGTGCTAGGGATGCTGAAGTCACAGTTCTACTGCCTGGACATATCTGGACATATCTAGTGGAGTCTTGCAGTACTCTCCAGCTACATATGCACACATGTTCATAGTATGTGCCATGCTACACAGTAAGATCCTTTGGAAACAACTGGAGCAGGAACAGGATGGGGAAAGGCCACACAGCCCCCCACAATTGCCAAGGTCTCCACAGGCACAGAGAGACTTGGAAGACGTACCCCCTGAGCTAGCCCCTGTAGGTAGATGGAGGCATGCCTAGTATGGCCTGGCCTTGGCAAAGAGGCAACGCATAGCATACACACTGACACTGTAGGCACCCAGGGACTGACACCTCCTTCTACTTGCACGCACAGAAAAAAGGGATGACACACACATCACACTACCTGTAGCTTACCATATATAGGCAGTGTACTGTATGGATCCAACATAAGTAGCCCTCAAGCTCCGTACACACAACTGCTACAGGCACAAGGTAAGTCTGTTGCCTTAACAGTAAATTAATGTATCAGTATGTTCTGCATATGTATGGTATTGTTGCATGCATGCAAGGGAATGGGGTGGACTACTGAGACAGCAGCAGGCAACTGGCAGCTATGTGGGACACCAGGAAATGTCTGCCGAATACTGACCTCCCAACACTATGCAGTAGTACCCAAGGTGGCAAATCCCACAGCAGTATATGTGTGGGGACAACTAACTGGGTGGGGGGGGGTCATAGCTCACAGCCATGGATGTTAGTGTGGTGGTCCCATACCCATCCCTCAGACCCACACAGTAAGTCAGCTGGAGAAAACAGGAGAGAAATGTCTGGCAAAGCTCTACAAATGGTAACAATGTTGAATCACCCCCCCCCCTCCACAGACCCACACTTCATAACAAAGCAGGTATTGCAATTGCAGTAAGGCTCTGAAGGCTAACAAGTCTGACATGCAAATGTATGCCATTACAATTTCACCTGTGCTCTTTACTGATATGCCTGTAGTCCCCAAGACAGGGCACAACAGTATGGTAAATGGAACCAAAATGTAAAGCAAATATCAGTACAGTCTCTGCAAAGGTCTACATTTGACAGGTGTGCCCCCCCCCCCCCATATATACCCACAGAAATGCAGAAACATTGCAGGGAAATAGCACCATAACATAGATTGGTAGGGCTGTCCCAATACACATGAAAACATGCTGCATGTGCTCAATATGCAGGGGTCAATGAACTATGTCCATGTGTGGTGAATACTGTCAGGATCTGGCCAGCATGTTCTCCTGACTGTCATCTTGTACTGCCGTGGGTACAGGCTGTCTGTTACAGGGCCATGTGCAGATAACTGCCGTACCAACGATTATGCATCTCAGTGATACTTATTGCTCTGCCACTAATATACCTGGACGTCACAGCACTATGTGGAATATTTTATTTTTATTTATTTTATTTATTTATTTTACATTTGTTAACCGGGCTAGTCTAGCTGGATATAAGTCCATTTTCAGTAGAGGCCCGGGGAGAAAAGCTCACATAGATCAATTACAATGAGACATATAATGAAAGTACAGTAAGGATATACCTTTAGTAATAAGAATAACAAATAGCTAAGGCATGCTAAAAAAAAAAAATATATATACTAGGTCATTAGAAGCGTCACAAATAAACAAGCTAAAGATTAGAAAATTTTTTGATAAACTGTTGGAAAGAATGAATTAGTACAGGACATATGAAGAGATTAATGAAGAAATACAAGGGAGGAGAAGAGTGAGACGCAAAGGTCTAGTAAGGAGAGGAGAAGGAGATGGAAAAGAGGACAGGGTAGAGAAAAGGTGGAGTGGGACAGAGCATAAGAGGAGAGCAGCAGGGCGAAAAGAAGAATGTATATTTCTGGTTAGTAAAAACAGAGAAAAGTTATGGTAGAGAAGGGGAATGAAGAAGCTTAGTCAGGAGTCCTGACTACACATATAATGGGCTTCTTTAGGGCTGTGTAGTCGATGTGCTAGGGCTTTGGTGAATAATCATGCTATTGGCAGTGGTCATTGTCTTTGTGGCTTTTTTCCTTGTTTTATGTCTGCTTTTGTATATAATGGACATGCCTGCACAGTACAATGCAGTCTGTACCTACAACCATAATGCCAAATCTCTGACAGCAACATGTCTGAGCAAGGGCAGAAGTAAATGTGGAGCAAAGGTGCAATGATAGGCATGTTTTGTAAATATTGCCCTGACATACTGAGAAAGTTGGTAGGGACCAGGTTTGCAGTAGCGGGAATTGTCTGAAGGTTATGTAGGCTGACACAGTAATGTCTGTCAATATTTTGTAACATCACTCTTTAATTATACTGAAATAACTTGCCATAAAAAACACATGTTTATGTAGACTGGACAGAACCTCTAGCCAAACACCTGGGCAATCTGCTAAAAAATGTACAGCAGAGAGGTATGGCCCCACCAGGATATGACATCTCAGGTAAAGATACCACAGAAGTAGAAGATACCCAGCCAGTATATCACCAAGTGGCTGGACTATCACTCAACTGGCTGTAGTCACACCTCCCAACAGGCCTTGTTGGGCAAGAATGTACATAGGTGCCATCATAATATCAGTCTAAACATCATACAACTAGTATTCCCGTGGTACAGCACTGTGATGATTTCAGGATGTCTGACACTAGGTAATGACACAATACATTGCACTGTCAGAATACAGGCATGTGTCTGCCAAAACAAACCATTACCCCAAGGAAAGTCCTCTGTACTCCTGAGAGGTATGTCTGTAGCACACAAATCCTTGGACACACTGGGCATGCTCCTACACATAGAGAATCACAGGACATTTTGGAACCTACATTGGTCTATGACTATATTGTGCAGACATATCTGTGCATACAGACAGCTATTTACACCTTAACTGTACCTACACACACACACATCAGACAGGATTACCCCCAGCTAGCTGTAAGTGGTCCATATGTGATATATCGCATCTGTTGTGTGACACACAAGCATACATATATGGCCAACAGATAACTAAATATGTCAAGCATACACACACATAGATGTGGGGAAGTGCCAGACAGAGAGTTCATAGGTTCATAGGTTCATAGGTTCATACTAGGCTATCTGCCCGAGGGCATTTACAAGCCTAGCCCATAGTTTTGTGGCTTACGCCACCCCTTAGGTTTGGGGAACTATGCCCATTATTTTGCTGTGCCTCTGTCGAGCAGTGACACTGAGGTAATCCCTGGGGTATACTTGCGATCTCCCATCCATTGGTCAAGATTTCTCTTAAACAAAGCCAGCGAGGTGCTTTGCCTCACATATACCGGGATTTTGTTCCACAGCATAGGGAGTCTTTGGGTAATGAATCTATCCCTTTCCTTGGGGTAATGGTTTGTTTTGGCAGACACATGCCTGTATTCGACAGAGAGACACAGAGGGACACACACAGCAGCATGAGTCACACACATGGGTACCCTGAATGGCATACAGTGATGTCCTGCTGTCGACAGTGGCATACTGGCTTTGAACAGTTGCTTGTGTAAGCATAAGAGGTGAGCCCCTTTGTGTAATAGTACTGAGGTTTGATTGTTAATATCACATCATCTGCCTGTGTGTGTGTCTCTGTAGATCTAAGTATTAGCAGACTGTTCCCACTCAATACATTTCACATTGCCCAACTGCACAAGATCTGCTGTTGTAAGTCACCTTAGAAGTACCATTGGACACCTGCTACCCCTAAAAGCTCTGTAGTGTGTGGGATATCTGCATAACACTATAGCACAAGTAAGTAGATGGCTAGGAGTTTGAAACTCAATACTGGTAACTGTGTGTGTGTGTGTGTGTGTGTGTGTGTGTGTGTGTGTGTGTGTGTGTGTGTGTGTGTGTGTGTGTGTGTGTGTGTGTGTGTGTGTATCTGTGCATGTGATAGCTGTGTGTGCAAGACCGAGGGAGTTATGTGTCTGTGTTTATAGGTGAAACAGTTTTATGCCATTCCCACCCAAAACACTTCCCACTGTCCCACTTTATCAGTCCAGATGATGCCAGTCTTTTTATCAGCAACTTCAGCCAGCTATTAACCCCATATGCTCAGTAGTGTGTGCAATAAATGCTTAACACTATAGTACAAATAACTAGTTCGGCAGGGGTTCTACTCTTGTATTTGGCAAGTGTGTGGGTATGTATGTTTATAAGCAGAAGTCTTTTGATAAGTTTAACACGTACTGCCCTACTTTATCAGTCCTGCTGATGTCATTCCCCTTATAGGTTTATAAGTGTAACACCCACTGCCCTACTTTATCAGTCCTGCTGATGTCATTCCCCTTATAGGTTCATATGTGTGTAGTAGGCTAATGTCCCAGGAGCAAGTGTGGAAGGGTCCTTTTTGTAGGACAAAGTATTTTGATAAGCTTAACACCCACTGCCCTACTTTATCAGTCCTGCTGATCTCATTCCCCTTATAGGTTCATAAGTGTGTGGTAGGCTAATGGCCCAGGAGCCTTTACAAGCCTAGCCCATAGAAGGGCCCTGCCAGCGTGCCACCCGATCTTACTTCCTAGTGCCTGTATCAAGTAGAGCCACTGCAGTGATCCTTGGGGTGAACTGTCTATTAACCATCCACTCATCAAGATTTATCTGAAACAGGGTCAGCTAGGTGCTCTGCATGACATGTATAGGAAGTGTATTCCAGGGCATGTGCAGTCTCTTGGTGAGGGACCTGTCCCACCAGCATGTTATGGTGATTATGGTAATGAGGGAGATGTCTCTGCAGTGTGTGTGGTGTGGAAGGATTGGTATGTCTTTACATGTAGCATTTCTAAAACAGCTGGGCCAGACATGGCTTTGTAAGTCAAGCACAGATAGCCTCTAACTAGCTGATATGACACAGAGAATAGCTGTAGTCTTCTGAATCTGTCTGTGTAGGATGTGTGTTTAATGCCAAGGAACCTCTTTGTGAGGTGCTTCTGTGGACTCTCCAGCTGTTGCAGTTATCTAGTGAGGTATATGGCAAATGGGCCATAATACTTGATGAGTGACCTAATGAGGGAACAGCAGACAGAGATTATTATCTCTGTCTTCCTGGATGCAAAACTCTTGGTAATGCAATGTGCCACATAGAAGGACTTCCTGACCACAGTGGCAATGTGGTGGGTGAAGGAGAAGTTGCTGTCAACCTGTGTCTCCAGATCTTTTATAATGCCTACAGGTTCATTGGGCTGCCATCAATGTGGTACTTACTGGGAAAGGAGTGCTTTACCAAAGGTGATGATGATGCATTTTGTGGTGTTAATCTTTTGCCCATGGTTTCCACACCACTCGTTGGTCTCAGTGAAGCCTATCTGTAGGATGCCTGCATCACTTGTGGAGTTAATGATAGCTCCGAGCTTGCAGTTCTCTGTGAACTTGGTCAGCCAGAGTTCCTCTGTGTTGGGCTGGACTGCTGAGGAGTAGATGCTGGACAGGACACTACCCAGTACTGAACCCTGTGGGACTCCACTTGTAACTGCTTGCCAGTCTGACTTAGAGTTTGCCACTATCACACTGTGTGTTCTATGAACCAATTTGCAACCCACCCACTGATATAGGGGTCGATGCCTAGTTTGGTGGGTTTATCAAAAATGTCTGACTGAGGAATGGTATCAAAAGCCTTGGCCAGATCAAGGTAGGCTGTATGCAGTGCCTTACAGTCATACACTGCCCTGGTGACTCACTCAAAGAAGTCAACCAGGTTGAGCAGGCATGATCTGCCATTCACAAAGCCAAACTGTGTGGGGTCCAGAGTTAGGAGATCACCTATATATTGGTCATTCAGGTCCTTGATGATGGGGTACATACCTGTACATAGTAGACTTGTCAGGCTAATGGGCCAATAATCCCCAGAGTTTGTAAATGCTACCCCTTTATGGAGAGGGATGAGTGTAGCAGTGTGACATTTTTGAGGGACAAAGCCTGAAGTGAGGCTATGACTGAGCAGGGCACACAGATGTGGTGCCAGGTCCCTTTGTACATCATGTAGAACACAGCCACAGATATGTTTGGGTCCTATGGAAGCTGTATTCTTGCCCATGGACAATGCAGGTCTAACATGACCTGCAGTAATGCTGGGTGCCTGGCATTCATCTGCAATTGTGATTGTTCCCTTGGGGGAGAGAGGGGTAAATCTGGCACTGAATGTGTTGGCAAGACTGTTGTCAAGACTGTTGCCAATATCTGTTGTCTCTGGACAGGAGTTAGCATTGTGCATAACTCACAGCACTTGTGGGTATTGCTGTGGAGGCTTCTGATACAATTATCAAAGGCTGTTGTGATTGTTGTCAGTGTCTGCTGCAATTCTGCTTTCATAGCTGCCTGTAAATGATTCCATGTGGGATCTCAAGTTGTGGTTGATGTTAATAAGGGGATTCCCAAGTCTTGGGACACCACCTTTTTCTGCAACAGTGTCCTCCTTCTGTTGTACACTTTAGGAATGGCAGGGGACCATCACATTGGCTTCCAGTGTTTGGATGACAGTGTCTTGGTTCTGTTGGCAATGGTTAGTACCATACATTCATTTACATATTTGCACAGTGCATATGTGTATGATTTGACAGTCATGCAGCTATTTTACATTGGCATGGGTGCAGTGAAATCATCCACCCCTGTTTTGTCAGGTTTGGAGAGGTTTTTCAAGGTGGTTACCTTTGTGGAGGGTGTGGGTAAGGTGTTGAGTTCCATGTTGATTACATTATGTTTGAATATGACCAAGTAGGGATTGACAACTGTGGTCAAGCAACAGTTCCATATGTAAGTAATCAACACAGGTCAAGGTTGTTGGATCGTCTACCGGGGTTCAGTATGAGCTGGTCCAGGGCATTGGAACTGATAAATTGCAGGAAGCGTTGGGCCAGTCTAATGGTGCATGATTACTTTTCCCAGTTGATGGAGGGGTAGTTGAAGTTTCCTACTATGTCAGTGATGGGTTTGACCTTCATAGATGCCAGGGTGTTGAGGAATGTGGATTGACAGTCTAAGGACATAGATGTGGACCCATAGCAGGCTATGTCCTGGATTGCACTATTTCCCAAAGTCAGTTGTATCTGAAGTATCTCAGATGCATTATACTGGGATACTAGTCTGGAGGTGTGCATATCCATTATGAATATGGAGACACCACCACCGGTGGAGGTGTGGTCCACGTTTTTGGGCTGACAGCTGTGGAATGCGTCATAGCCTGTTAGTGCAGGGCTGCTGTCTGCTGTTGTGAACCAGGTCTCAGTTACAGCACAAATGTCAATGCCCTCCACTTTGACGAGTGATTTGAGTGACTGCATCTTGACAGCTAGATGTCTACTGTTGAGCAGCATGACCCTCAGATTGCATACATGTCTAGCTGTTATGGTGATAATTTGATTTTGAACACTGCCTAATAAGGCACTATAGGGGTGGCAAGACACTTAGCCAGTATCTGGAAACCCAGGGCTGACAGATGCAGGCCATCTTTGGCAAGGCATTGAGGTATGTCAATCATGTTATCCTAAGCAGACAAATATGGGATCCCCTGAGAATGACACACAACATGTAAGGCAATGTTGTAGTCAATCATTTGTCGATAGTACTGCAACATCATTCTGGGTGATGGGAGTATACTGCTCAGGGCTACTGTCACACCTACCTGGACCAAATAATCCAAGAGTTTATCCATGTCTCTTCTCATGTAGTCCAGGGAGGTGTGTCCTAGGACATTCACAACCACATGGAAGATGACAGAGTGATACTTGTAGTTATTGTGGAGGACCCTGACTGGGGGTGTCATGTGTTGGATGCTGGCATGTGATAGACAGCTGGCTGTTACCTCCTCCATAATCAACCTAGTGAGTGGGACATCTGTGTGCTTCAGTATTGAGTCACCCATGATTACTGTATTGTGCAAGGTGGTTAGCCTTAGGGGCTTAGATTGAGAGACACACTGAGTAGGTGACATATGTGTCCTTTGGCATGTGCTGTGTCATGGTGTCTGAGTGGGTGTCTGTCTTGCTGCTCTGTGATGTTTGAGTAAATGTCCATTGAGTTCCTCTGTGAAGGTGGGTGTGTGGTTTTTCAGTGTATGTCAGGCAGTCATAGTGGGTGTTGTGGTGAGCTATGTGCTCCACATGGTGCGGTGCAGGTGTTGACCTTATCCTCTTGACCAGCTAGTGCAGTCTTCGCTGGAGATTGCATATTTCCACATTTGGTGATATAGGGGTAACTCTCACAGGTCTGAGTGTTTGGAGTTTAGTAAAGAGGGTTGTCTGTGTACATGAGGTAGTTGCAACAGTGCCTCAGAATGGACAAGTGCACCAGGTTAATGGGCAAAAACACAGAAAACCACACTTTAATCATGCCAGGAAGGGTGGTCATAACTATTAAGTACTGGTGCCAATTCTGTGAGGAATGAGTACTGCTGATGGCTCCCAGGTGTGCTACACTTATTGATACAATAACCTGTTGAAGTGCAAAACTAGTATACTATTTGATGTGCAAGACAGGACTAGCAAGATGTGAGGGAAAAATTGAAGGCAGACTTTCTGCCACCTGTAATACTTTACCTCAGTTTTGCAGTTATCAGCACCTTTGCCCAGTTGCTATACAAGTAAGCTCTGTAGCATGTGTGGTAACTGTGCAACACTATAGTACAAATAGATATGCAGGAGTTCTAATCCCCATACTGGCAACTGAGTCTGTGTGTGTGTGTGTGTGTGTGTGTATGTGTGTGTGTGTGTGTGTGTGTGTGTGTGTGTGTGTGTGTGTGTGTGTGTGTGCGTGAATCATATACTGTGTGGTTTATACCATTTTGAGTTGTGTACCACCCTTTACACTTTCCCTCATCCCAATTTAGTAGTCCTGTTGATGTCATTCACCTTAGAAGTACCATTGGACAAGGTGAAATTGTATAAACTCTGTGGTGTGTCTGATAACTGTATAACACTATAGTAGAAACAACCAGCTAGGCAGGAGTTCTAATCCTTGTACTAGCAACTGTCTGTGTTTGTGAGAGAATCATACACTGTGTGGGATATACCATTTTGAGCTGTGTCCCACCGTTTACACTTCCGCTCACCATAATTTAGTAGTCCTGTTGATGTCATTCACCTTAGAAGTACCTTTGGACTAGATTAAATTGTATAAGCTCCATGGCACATCTGATAACTGTGGAACACTATAGTAGACATCAATAGGTATACTGGTGTGTGTGTGTGTGTGTGTGTGTGTGTGTGTGTGTGTGTGTGTGTGTGTGTGTGTGTGTGTGTGTGTGTGAGAGAGAGAGAGAGAGAGATAATTTAGTAGTCCTGTTGATGTCAGTCACCTTAGAAGTACCTTTGGAGTAGGTGAAATTGTCTAAGCTCTGTAGTGCATCTGTTAACTGTGTAACACTATAGTAGACATAAGTAGATAGGTAAGAGTTCTAATCTCAATACATGTGTGTGTGTGTGTCATACCTTGTGTGGCTTATACCATTTTGATATATGTACCATACAAGGCTGGTGATCACCTCCTGATGCCATTACTTTATATAGTGTGGTAACAACATCTGCCTCACATGCAGCATGTTAAACCATTGTACAGGCCATACCAGTCCTCTGTACAGATGTGTCTGGAATATCCAGATGTTTGCAACCTATAAGTGGTCTGTGTGCCTTAACAATGCCCATACATGTGATATTGTTGTCATAAAGGCGACAATGAGTGTACTTGCAGATATGGCAGCATCAGGTATCATACCTGACTGAAACATCATGCTGATACAACATGTGCTGCCCTCTCACTTGTACAGGCTTGTAGGTGACATACATGAGTCCATATTCTTGATTTTACAAGTGAATTGATCATATTATGGGTCACATGAAGGGTTAGAAAAGGTGTGGACTGACATACTGTGGTTTCAATTTGTATATACCACAAACACCTGGCCTCTTAACAGGTTTGTGCACACATTTTATATCCACTGAATAGCAGTAATGCTTCACACATGTCCCTACCTTAGGCCATTTGTCCACCCCAGACGTCTTTCACTGACAGGTTGAGAGGTATGCTACAGGAATGTTAAATTCTCTTCAGATAGGCCCCTGAGGTGACCACTGTGATGCAATGCAGTTAACCCCACCATAAGTGAACATGCAGATAAAGCAATATGGCTATTAGTGATAGTTGTGTGCATGATAAATTGCATGCCCTTCACATGCCTGGGGTATTACCAAACCACAACAGAACAATTCCATATTCACCAGATTCAAGCTGCTGTCTTATATGCAGACCAGAGGGACCTAGGTAGTTCTGGGAGAAAGGTATTGTCAGCAAACTCGCATGTGGCCTTGGTACAGGATGGATGCAGCATGTCTGCACATTAACAGTACAACCTCCAGTACTACACAATTTACTTTCCTTCACCATAGATGTGCACTTCTGTGCATTAGAAATTCCCATCCACAACTACAATCTGACATGACACATGCACGTAGATACTCTACAGATGCAAGTATGTCTGATACAGTAGTCTACTAATCCCCACTGAGGCCTTACCTGCACAGTCCTCATCCATTGTGTCAGTGCCACCCACCTCCAGCATGTGCGGCTCTGTACCCTGGTGTTGTACTGGGGTGGGTGCCCCAAGGTTGGTGAGGAGCTCCTCAGTTGGTGTCAGTGGGGGCTGCATGTCTGGTCCCCCACCTGTGTCTGTGCAGTCCCTGGACACGGCAGCAACCTTTTGCCAGGCATGATGTATGAGGTCAGTGCCACGATGCCGGACCGGCATCTATGTACGTGCATGCAGGCCAGCATTGTTTATCCTGTGGACAGGGTCGTCCCACAGGGTGATTCTCTCCCACAGATGTTTCTGGCTTTGGTCAAACAATAGTATGTGGTGCTATATTATGGCTTTGATTATCAGTTTGCATTCCGCTGGTGAAAAGGTTGCTCGCCTGTGATGTGAAATTGCACCTGGAAGACATAAACAGGGAAACACTTCACAGGACTCCATAAATTTGGCAACAGTATGTACAGAACCTGCACATGTACCTTGAATACCAGTAGCCACCACTCACAATTAGGCCATACCCTTTTAATTTATCAGCACATTATTAGCTTGCATTGCACTCCCAGTCCTGATGAGTCATATTCCCCCCAGTCAGCACCAGTTAATTGCATATTCCTTTGTTCCTCATTCAGGTCTGTGTAGATGGATAACATTGGCCATCTTCCATACAGATGGGGTGTGGATGGGGCTGAGGCTTGGTGTGACTACAGTGTGTAATATAGCTGGGAGCACATGCCTGAATTCATGTAGGATGCTGACAGGGATGATATCATGATCCATGGATACTTACATTTGTTGCCTTTCAGTAGGCAATATGTACCTGCTCACTGGTGATGAGGGGAGGGGTGTGGGTGCTGTGCATATCCACCTATAGTGATGCTGAGCCAGAGAGGTGATGTTTGGCCTAACCCTATCTGCAGTAGGTTGCCTCTAGCTATGTTGTGTGTGTATGTGATCTGATTGACCACCATTACATGTTGGGTTAATTTGTTGCCTCTGTGATTGCAGACATATGGAAAGATGGCCTTGTGATTGGCCTTGGTGGATGTCTCCAATCTGTAGTCATAGTTAGCCTTAAAGCAATCGACCTGTGATTTTACATGCTTGTTAAGACAATGGCTGACTTGATGCCAGGTTAGTGCCTGCTCCTACTTTGTCCTGTACAGCCAATATAGGGACCAAGTCTGTGGTTTGTGTATTGCTGCTGCCCTGTAAAGGGGATTAGTCTACTTTGGTGGAGGCAGGTATGACAATTAAAGTATTGCTGAGTCCATACCACTGTTTGTAGTAGGCATGCACACAAAGTCATAACACAGTTGGACACCTCTCCAATTTCAAAATGATAATCATGCTTATTGCAGTACACATGACTGTATCAGGGCAATGCAACACAACCAGTAGCTGTAGAAATGTAACTCTTTTGGATGCACAGTAACTATGATTACACACGTGTACAACATATACCCCTTCTTTAACTGACATTTTGCATCCTATGTCTGTTGTTATGAGGTGGACACATACACCAACTCATACTGACATGTGCACAGGTAATACCTCATATACATTTCTGTTCTATGTCAGTATGGCACACTGTATTCACATTCTTGCTACCAAGTCATCCCTCTCAACCTGTAACAACAGGACATCTGTAGGACGGCACACGTACACGGGGGCAATGGAACAAAATTAGTGACACTGTCTCAATATTGCTGTAACACACTTGAGTCATTCGATAGCACAGTAGCCTTTGCATTGACAGGCATCCCCTGTAGGATGTCCAACACTCATATGGCAGGAAGAGAGGAGAAAGGCTAGGAGTATGGTAGTGAGGGTAAGAACTTTTAATATTGGCAGTATGACTGGTATAGGGACAGAGCTAGTTAATATGATGGCCAGGGGAAGGTTGATATATTGTGTGTGCAAGAGACCAGATGGAAGAGGAGTATGGCTAGGTGTATGGGAGGCAAGTCACAATTGTGCTATCATAGTGTGGATGGGAGGAAGAAGGGGCTAGGGGTTCTCCTGAAGGAACAGTATGCCAAGAGTGTTTTTGCAGGATGACATGAGTGTCTGATTGATTGATGTTTATGAAGCTGGAAACTGATGGTGTAATGATGACTGTTGTTAGTGCATATGCTGCACAAGTTGGTTGCGTGATGGATAAGAAACAGAAATGTGAAGTCAGATGGATACTGTGGTGATGACTGTACGCAAGGTTGACAAAGTGGTTATTGCAGCAGATGTCAATGGGCATGTTGGTGAAGGGAACAGAGGGGATGGGGAAGTGATGGGTATGTATAGTGTTAAAAGGAATGCAGACAGTGAGATGGTAGTGGATTTTGCAAAAAGGATGGACATGCTATGGTGAATATGTACTATAACACAAGGGAGGAGCATAGGCTGACATATGAGAGTGGCATAAGATGCACACAGGTGGAATATATCCAATGTAGGAGGGCTAGTTTGAAGGTTATTGGAGACTGTAAAGTGGTGACAGAGGAAAGTGTATTTAGGCAGCATAGAATGTTGGTATGTAAGATGGTGTTGGTGATCAAGAAGAAGAGGAGTGTGAGGTCAGCACCAAGGATCAAATGCTGTGAACTGGAAAAGGGTGGTTGTTAGGTGGAGATCAGGGAAGAGTTAAGACAGGCACTGGGTGTCAGTGATAATTTACCATATATCTGGTTAAGTACACAAGAGCTACTACATGAGAGAGCTAGAAAGGTGCTTGGTGTGACATGTGGATGGAGGAAGTAGTACAAGGAGACCTGGTGGTGGACTGAGGAAGTACAAGACAGTATACAGAGAAAGAGGTTGGGGAAGAAGGAATGGAATTGTCAGAGAGATGAGGAAAGTAGACAGGAGTATGAGGAGATGAGGTGCATGGCAAAAAGAGAGGTGGCAAAGGCTAAGCAGGGATGAAAGGACTTGTACCAGCTGGCTAGACAGATGGACTGAACTAGGAAATATTTGCAGCAGATAAGGATGATAAAGGATAATCAGGTAAATGTACTCACAAGTGAGGAGAGTGTGTTGAGCACATGTACCGAGTACATTGAGAGGCTGATAAATGAAGACAATGAGACAGAGAAGATTGGATGATGTGGGTATGGTGAATCAGGAAGTGCAACAGCTTAACAAGGAGGATGTAAGGATAGCTATGAAGAGGATGAATACTGGCAAGTCTGTTGGTCCACATTACATACCCATGGAAGCATGAAAGTGTTTAGGGGAAATGGCAGCTGTGTTTTTATTCAGCCTATTTACTGATATCTTGGGAAGTATGAGGTTGCATGAGGAGTGGAGAGAAATTGCTTGGGTACGATTTAAGGAATAAGGTTAATGTGCCGAGCTGAGGTAACTACAGAGGGATAACACTGACCAGTCACAGCATGATATTAAGGCAAGAGTAGTGGAAGCTAGGTTAGGCAGGGATGTGATGAGTAGTGGTCAGCAGTATGGTTTTGTGCCAGGAAAGGGCTCTACAGATGTGATGTTTGCCCTTAGAGTGTTAATGGAGAAGTACCGAGAAGGTCAGGAGTTGCTTTGTGTCTTTCTGGACTTAGAAAAAGCATATGACATGGTTTCTAGAGAGGAGTTGTGGTGTTGTATGAGGAAGTCATGAGTGGCAGAGACATATGTAAGAGTGGTACAAGATATGTACAAGGGTGGCATGACAGCAGTGAGGTGTGCATTGGGAGTCATGGATGTGTTTAAGGTAGAGGTGGGATGACATCAGGGATCACATGTGAGCCCTTTCTGATTTGCAATGCTGCTGGACAAGTTGACAGACAAGATCATGCAAAAGTCCCCATTGACTATGATGTTTGCAGATGACAGTGTGATCTGTATTGAGAGTAGAGAACAGATTTAAGAGATCCTGGAGAGGTGGAGATATGCTGTAGAGAGGAGAGTAGTGAAGTCAGCAGGACTACAATAGAAAATCTGTGTGTGAATGAAAATGGAGGTTAGTGGAATGTTGAGGATGCATGGAGTTGAGATGGCAAAGGTGGATGTGTTTAAATGATTGGGATCAACATTTCAGAGTAATGATGACTGTGGAGGACAGGTGAAGAAGAGAGTACAGGCAAGATGGACAGAGTGGAGAAGAGTGTCAGGAGTGATTTGTGACATATGAGTACCAGTAAAAGTGACATGTAATGTCTAGAAGAGGGTAGTGAGACCAGCTATGTTATATGGGTTGGAGACAGTAGCAATGACAAAAAGGCAGGAGTCAGAGCTGATCATGGCAGAGTTACAGATGTTACAATTTGCACTGGGTGTGACAAGGGTGCACAAGTTTAACAATGTGTATATGAAAGGGTCAGCTCATATTGGATGGTTTGGAGACAAAGTTGGAGAAGCAGGATTACATCGGTTTGGACACGTGCTTAGGAGGGATGCTGAGTATATGGGAAAATGATGGTAAGAATGTAGCTTCCAGGTAAGAGGAAGAGAGGAAGGCCTCAGATAAGGTTTCTGGATGTGTTGAAAGGGAACGTGCAGGTGGTTGGTGTGACAGATCAAGATTCAGAGGACAGGCAGAAATGGCAACAGATGATCCACTGTGGCAATCACAAATGGGAACAACCAGAGAACAAAGAAGGGATATTGTAATGTCAGTCTTCACAGATTTGCCAAGAATTTGCCAGACATAAGACAACTCTATGGGTAAATGACTACAAATATAAGGCACAGATATGGTCAGTGTGCATAACACTGGACAGTTAAATAGTATGAGCTCAGTATATCACATGCAGTTCAACACACACATGTACAGCAGTACTTTACTATACAAATATGTATAGGTCTCTTACATTTCTGAGACAAACAAGTATATCATAGTTGTATTCTCAAGTAAGATATGGATATGTACAACATCCCAGTAGCTAGCTTAGCATTGTCAAAGTCAGTATTGTTCTACACTTACTCCAGTAGCAGTCATATGTGAGCTAGCCTTTCCTGGGGTGACTCACAGGCCTGACCTATGATCTATGTCACTTCAAACAGACCCAGATGCTATGGCCATAGGTTCTGATAAGCAATATATTAGTACAGCAAGCCTTGTTGAGACATATGCATTAAACTTCCTATTTCCCATTCTTACATACCCCCTACTGCAGTCCATTACATGTTTACTTGCTTGACATACTTTTTTTTATTATTTTCAAGTGTAGGTAGCTATATCATGTTTTTCCCCTCAGATTCTCACTCTCTCCTTCCCACAGATGTAGGGTGTACATCTGTTTTGCATAAGAAGCAGCTTGCCTTTTGTAGGTAATGCTCATGAGCAGCTGATGGCCTGTGCACCAATTATTGTCCCCACTTGCTAATTGCATGCAGTGCAGCTGTGTTGTTATTCCTATAGCCAATGGCATGGCAACACACTCCTATAATTGAGCACTTCATGTGGGCATAGCCCCTTTCCCTTGCCTGTGAGGGGGACTTCATGGAGGTGTGTGAACAACAGCATCACAGAGGATATTTGGAAATACCTCTTATAATCAAAACTGTGGAGACAGGCCAACAAAATGTGGGAGGATATTCCAGACATAGTGACTGAATGTACGTATTGCTGTTATGCATATGGATTAATGCTAGTTTAATGGGGATTTTGTGAACATGCGGTTTCTGCGTGATGTAGGTTAAAGTATTTTGTGGTCATCCACAATACACCTCAAAGTACTATACTTTACAAGGGCTGCTGATGTCTCTCACCTTACAAGTATGTTGGGACACCCTTCAACCTATGAGCTCCATGGTATGTGCGGTAAATGTGTAACACTGTAGTAGCAATAACTAGATAGGTAGGGGTTTGAATCTCAGTCCTGGCAAGTGTGTGTGTGTGTGTGTGTGTGTGTGTGTGTGTGTGTGTGTGTGTGTGTGTGTGTGTGTGTGTGTGTGTGTGTGTGTGTGTGCGCATTGTTATGTACCATATCCATTGGGGGATGGGTTTGGCAAAATTTTTGCACCCAGTACATATCCAAATGTCCACTGTACAGGACCCACTGTTGTCAACCACTGTAGTGGTAGCTGTGGACACTGCAGTCCTATAAGCTGTTTGTCACATGAAATAACTATGTAACAGTACCAACACAAAAACAAGATAGGCGGGTCTTCTAATCCTGTGATACTAATCCCCACTCAGGAATCATAGACAAACACAACCATCTAGGCATCAACCCCTATGTCACTAGGTTGGTTGCAAACTGGCTCATGCAAGGGACCCACAGTGCAAAGGTAGCAGACTCCATGTCAGACTGCCAACCAGTCACGAGTGGATTACCACAGGGTCTGGTCATGGGTCCCCTTATGTTTGTCATGTATGCCTCTGACATCCAGAACAACACAAAGGGGCCCATGGCTGACTATGTTTGCGGACAATTGCAAGGTGCGTGCTATGTGTACATCCTCATTTCATGTTGACATCCTGCATAAAGACCCCACTGAGACATCCAACTGTTGTCAGAACACTGACCTTAAGCTGAATGGAAAGAAATATGTTGCAATCCCATGTGGAATCAATGTGGTTTCCATGAATTAACACATTGCTGGTAGTCCAATGGACTCTGGCCACCAAATTTCTACTGTGGACAGAAATAACTTCTATGTGGCACATCTCATAACTAAGGGTGTTTCATCCGGTAAGGAAGAGGTGAATATCTCCCTCTACTCTCTCCTCATTAAGCCAACCAACAGGTACAATAGCCCATTTACCATGTATCTCACTAGACACCAGCAACAACTGTGAAGGCTGCAAGTACACCTCACAAATAGGACCCTAGCCCTTAAACAACTGTCCTATATGGACAGAGTACAGTACCTCAAAGTAGTTTTGGCCACATCTTGGCTACTTACAGGCAATCCCTTTTTGACTGATAATGCCATGTCTGTCAGCTGTGTTAGAATGCCATACCTAGTGAAACTCAGATCTGTATGCACCACATACCATGGATACCTCAACCTCATTAACACAAACAACAGAAAATGCTGGGGGACAGGTACATAACCCAGCGAGTGGACATGTTATGCAATATATGTCGTATATATGTCAGAGCACCTCACTGGCCCTCTTCAAGAGAAATCTGGATGACTGAATGGGGAATTTAATTTTCAAGCTGCCATCACTCAAGTGGCAATAGTTGAGAGATGCACTGGGAAAAAATATCAAGTCACATGATGCCAGGGTTCTCCCATGGGGTAGGCTTGTCATGGCTCCATGCCTATTAGCCTGGTACACACCTATGAACACATGATTCTATGAATTTCAGTCCTGGAAAACATATGTGTGTGTGTGTGTGTGTGTGTGTGTGTGTGTGTGTGTGTGTGTGTGTGTGTGTGTGTGTGTGTGTGTGTGTGTGTGTGTGTGTCCACAAGACCAGTATCCTGCGTGTGTGTGTTTGAGTGAGGAATATATCCAAGTGGCCATATATTACAATTGTAGGCCATCACACTCCCAGCACACGTCCTACATTCCTCTCTACAAGGACCACTTTTTACATCAACTGTAGAGGTATCTGTACAAACTCTGCAGACCTATAAGCCCTGTGCTGTGTGCAATAGCTATGTAACAGTATATAATGAGCAGATAGAGAAGCAGGGCTCTTAATCACAGTACTGGCACACTTGTGTGTGTGCACTGGTGTGTATATCAGTGTTTGGAAGTGTGTACACTCATGCATGACATTAGTATGAAACCTGTCACACTCACTACACCACCCATTGCAATACCTTACAAGGGCATGTGATGTTACTCACTATACACGTACTTTGGAAACTCAACACATTATGAGCTCTGTGCCACCTGTGATAACTGCATAACACTGTACTACCACTAATACTGTATTATCACTGACTAGATAAGTAAGAATTTCAAACCCAACACTGGCAATTGTGTGTGCGTGTGTGTGTGTGTGTGTGTGTGTGTGTGTGTGTGTGTGTGTGTGTGTGTGTGTGTGTGTGAACAGTATTCTCTGTATGTTGGGTCAACACAATACCCTCTGGGTGTGTGGGATTTACAAATCTGAGGTGTGTTCCACCCGTTACACTTACCGTTGTCCACTATATAAGAGCTGCTGATGTCAGCCAGCATACACTTACCTGGTATACACCCCTCAGCCCTATAAGCTACATGGCACATGCAGTAACTTTTATACAGACCTGTTAATTGTGTACAGCTGTACCTTGGATATGACACACTCAATGTGTTACCATACTGCCATACCTCTTGTAGATAATGTCTGCAGGGCCACATCCTGCTGACACACAGACACCTAGAAGACAAACAGAATACTTTATGGAGACCACATTCAGACAGCATTAATAACAACAATAATGCATCATGGCTGGACAGCTACACACTCTGACATGCAACCATTAAACATGCTGGCTGACAACATTTTACAGAGCATTACATTGCTAAACTGTTCTAAATTCACCCTGTGCATCAGAACCATATTAGCATGTCACTGCTTCAATGGTATGGATGACAGGGATGTGGCACAGGTATCATCATATGCACAGGGTGTGGTTTGGGTTTGCCAGAGGCCTAGGCTGGGCCACTTGGTTGACATCATCTGTGTGTGTTTGGGGCTTGTTCATTAAATGGGCTGTGCAGAGGTTGTGTGAGTAAGTCTGGAGGTGACCTGGCTGTGATGGGGATGTGTGCGTGTATGGATGCACACAGTCACGTCATGTGGCTGCCCTGCACAGGGGGTATGTTGGACAGCTGTGGACTGTACATGGCAGGGTGTACAGTTCACTTTCTCTGGCCATGAACATGGGAACTGGGCCTGACAGGGGACTCACTGTCATGATCAGGCACAAGGCCAGATGCAGTACTACTCTCTGATGGTGACTACTGTCTGCTGGATCCGCATCCCTGTTGGGACTGGCTAGGACCAAGTGGCCATGGCCTGCTGCATTGTGGTTTGGACAGCGACCCCCGTGCAGTTGTGCTGCTAATACTGCCACTACAGGAGAGAGAAGCTGCATGGCCATGTGGACCCTCAGCTGTTCCTGCTGCTGTCATTCATCCACATGGCCGACAGACAACTCTCACCACATGCTCTATCACAGACATTCCATGGTCAAGTATTGACATTCCATGGTTGAGGATTCCCACCATCTCAACCCAACCACCTATCCATGACCTCAGCATAAAAACGGTGGGCATCAGCAAGATCATGGAAGGACGAGTGGCATTCACGACCCTGAGAAGCTGCCTAGTGTTTCATAGTTTCATAGTTTAGTACTAGGCTATCTGCCCTGGGGCATTTGTAAGCCTAGCCATAGTGATGTGGCTTTCGCCACCCCATGAAATGGTACAAAAATGCACAGAATAGATTTAGAATACTGTGCCTCTGTCTAGTAGTGACACAGTGAAGGTCCCCTTATATAACAGAATTAGTTTACTGTGCCACTGTCTAGTAGTGACACAGATGTGACCCCTGGGGTAAAGTTACGATCCCCATCCACTCATCAAGATTTCTCTTTAAGGGAGTTAGTGAGGGGCTCTGCCTAACATGAACTGGGATTCTGTTCCAGAGCATGGGAAGCCTCTGGGTTATGAATCTATCCCCCAGCATGTCCTATTCATACTTGTGCCGAGGTTTAAGTTTTTAGCTCTCGTGGTTCTGATGGATTTGGATTTTTTGAGGTGGAGCATGTCCATCAGTTCCTGATTGGACATGGCCTTGTACGTCAGGCACAGATCACCTCTGAGCAGGCGGTATGCTACTGAATAGAGCTGGAGTTTCTTTAGTCTGGCAGAATAAGACATATGTTGGAGACCCTTGATCCTCTTGGTGAGGTACTTTTGTGGTCTCTCCAGCTGTTGCAAATGCTGGGTGAGGTACATACCAAATGGGGCATTGTACTCAATCATGGGTCTGATGAGGGAGGAGTATAGGGGTACAATGACATCCTTGGATCTGGGTGTGAATCCCTTCATGATAAGGTGTGCAAGGTAGAATGTCTTTCTAACCACTTTGGCAACGTGGGTGTCAAATGAGAGGTCGCTGTCGACTTGGGTCCCTAGGTATCTGATTACTTTTTCTGTACTCAGTGGGTTGCTGTCTATGTGATAATTTGTGGGTACTTTGTTTTTCCCAAAGGGGATGAACACACATTTTTTGGCATTTAGTTTAAGGCCATGACTCCGGCACCAGTTGTCCGTTTCTGTGAGGCCTTTTTGTAGGATGTATGTGTCCACTGGTGTATCGACTATGTCGCCTAGTTTGCAGTCATCTGCAAACTTTGTCAGCCACAACCCTCCCATGTTTGCTTTAACATCTGAGAAATAAATGCCGAACAAGAGGGGTCCCAGGACAGATCCCTGTGGGACACCACTTGTGACTGGCTTTGAGTCTGACATTGCTCCAGCGATTTTAACTTTGTGGGTTCTGTCCTTTAGCCAGTTTGCAACCCATCTAGTGACATAAGGGTTTACATTTAAGCTGTTGAGCTTATCTATGATGCCCGAGTGGGGTATTGTGTTGAAGACCTTAGCCAAGTCCAGGTAGGCTGTATGGACTGCTTTGCCCTCATCAATGGCTCTAGTGACTGTTTCGAAAAAGTCAACCAGGTTCAAAAGGCAGGATCTGCCCTTTACAAAGCCAAACTGGGTGGGATCAAGGTATGTAGGTCCCCAATGTCTCTGTTTATGAGTTCCATAATGATTCTTTCCATAGCTTTGCAGACCAGGCTAGTTAAGCTTATGGGGCAGTAGTTCCCAGGGTCTGTAGAGGTACTCCCTTTGTGGAGTGGGACCACTGTTGCTGTACGCCAGTGTTCAGGTGCATATCCTGTAGTAAGGCTAAGGTTAAATAGCATTTTTTTGTGCAGGTTTAGCTCCTCTTGGAGTTCACGTAGCACGCAACCCGGGATACCGTCAGGTCCCATTGATGCTGTGTTTTTAGCTTTGCTGAGGGCGGCTCTCACCTGGACATCTGAGATGACAGGGAGATTAAATTCAGCTGGGATAAGTATTTCTTCTTTTGGGGGTGAGGGAGGGGAGAAATTTGCACTGAACCTGTCAGCCAGAATGTTGGCAATATCTGTGAGTTCAGTGTATTTTTTGTTGTTGTGAACTAACTCTGAGCATATCTGAGGGTTTCTGCCCAGGTTTCTAACATAGCTGAAGAAGGCTTTGTGGTTATCTTTAGTGTCCTTAGCGATCTTTCTCTCAAAGTTGGCCTTGGATGTTTTTATGAGAGAACGTAGTTTTCTGCTAGTGTTGATCAGTGATGTCTTCCCTTTATGGGATTTTGCTCTGTCGTGCAGTAACTTCCTTCTTTTGTTATACAATTTGTTAATGGCTGAGGTCCACCAGACAGGACACTTGCCTTTGGTGGAGAGAGACTTGGATTTATTTGGGATTGCATGATCCATGCATTCTTGGAGATGTCCATAGAAAACATTTGTGAAGGATTCAGCTGTGGGATGTGGTATCCACTGGCCCAGTGGACTTAAAGGATACCATCTCAGTCTTAAGAAGAGTGAAGTCTGCTTTTGAGAAGTTTTTCACTGTGGTCTTTTGTGCTGGGGGTGGAGGTGGGATATGTATATCCAGGGTGATTAGTTTGTGGTCAGATCTCACTAGTGAGGGGTATACCTCCGGTGTGGAGCATTTTGTCCCCATGTTTGTGATGATCAGGTCTAGTATATTATCTCCTCTAGTGGGAGAGGTGACAAGTTGTTCCAGTGCATTTGAATTTATGAAATCCAGGAACCTTTGGGCTAGGGTGTTAGGGCTAGAATAATGTACCCAATCTATGTTAGGGTAGTTGAAGTCTCCCAGTATGATGGTATTTTGTGATACATTCATATCCTCCAATGTCTTCAGGAAGGCTAAGTGGGGTTCCTGAGATTGGGAGGGTGGTCTGTAACATGCTACCAGTTGTATAGCAGTTTTGCCTATGGTTAGTTGCACCTGTATGGTCTCCGATGCTTCATGTGTTGCTACTAACCTGGAGGTGTGGTTGTCCTTGATGAATATGGACACTCCCCCTCCCTTTGTGGTTCGGCCCAGGTTTTGGGGCCGAAAACCATGATACGAGGTATAGCCTGGTAGCACTGGGGTGCTCTCAGGAGCCTTGAACCAGGTTTCAGTTACTGCACAGACGTCGATGTTCTCCATACTGAGGAGTGCATCGAGTGCCTGCATCTTGAGATTTAGACTTCTGGCGTTGAGCAGCATTACCCTTAGTTTTTTTTCCATTTTTGTTTTCTAAGGAGGTGGGTTTGTCTTTTGAGCCTTGCCTAAAAAAGGCACTATGGGCGTTATGTTCACTACGTGCTTGTGCCTTCATGATTGTCTGAAACATGTATCTGATGACACTTGCTGTGGCACTTGTGACAGGGGCATGATAAGCAGCAGTACCCCTTTGAGCACTCCTGTTTGTCCACCTGTGTGGGACCTCACCTATCTGGCTATGACTGGTGTCTACAGACAATAGTCACCACACGTGCCTGCCCCAAGACACCACCTGCCAACTGTCCATTTTCTATGGCCACTGGTGATGGGGTATGTGTGGCCATTGTGACTGTGTGTGGGGAATGGTGTGGACAACAGTGGGATGCCAACCAATGGCATAGTTTCAGCACCTGACAACCCCACCTGTGCCTCACTATGGCTATCATCATTGTCAGAGTGTGCGGCGACACTGACATCAGTTCCCAAGCAGGAGGGACCCTGACCCCCATTGCCACCTGTGAGTGGAAGACAATAAATGTAAATTAATACCTGTACATTATACTTGGCTCCCACACACAGACAGACATGCACACAGATACGCACACAGACATGCACACAGACATTTACAGGTGAGGTGGTGCAAAGCTATTACACAGACCTCACATTACCCAAAAGGTGACATGCATGACACACAGCCCTCATCATCATGCATCATGCATTGCAGCCATTCTCAATACTTGTTACTAACAATATACATCTCTGGGATGCATGAGTACTGTTAGACCGTGATGTCCATTCCCCTAGCACACACTGCATCAATGTACACATTATTGATTTTCACTTGTATAGTACAGTGGCAACTACTGTAGACCGTACCTTATAACTGTACAAATCATTGAAGAATGTGTAGATATCTGGCACATATGTTTGCTCTGTTCTTCACAACCCTTATGTGTTTGCCTGACACATAACTGGAATAATATGAGGATTGATGTCACTAATTAATGACATACATTTGATTTGCAGACCTCATCACCAGCAGTGAATGTATGTTCAAACAAATCCTGATACACCAACAACATTCTAAGCTTAACGTGGATATGATAAGTGTACGCACCCCTGTTAACATAGCAGGCTCTTGTATCATATAAAATGAGACCACAATACTGCATTCAAAAACATTACCCACCTTAAATGTGACATATTACCTGTGCAATCCAATGGAGAAACAAACAAATGTGTTTTTTGTGAAATATACTAAGTGAGATGTGTACGATATTGGTGGTTGCATAAGTGTGGACACCCTTAAACCAATGTTTTTTTTGAAACACCTGTTAAGTGAACTACAGCAGTCACTCTTCCTGGGAAGGGGAGCATCAGCATGGCACATTTTGACTTGGCATTATTTGGACAGTCTTCCCTGCAAATGCCCCCCCAACTCTGTCAGTTGGCAAGGGCAGCTCATGTGCACAGATGTTGGAGGTCACACTGGGTGTTTACTATTGGTGTTAACTCTGGGCTTTGTCTGGCCCAATGCATACCCTTGATTGTATTGAGCCATTCCTAGGTAGCTTTATATGTATGCTTCAGGTCATTGATATGTTAAATGCTGAAACCCCTCTCCATCCTCACCCATCTTGCAGACACTTGACGGCTTTGGCCCACATGTGAGTGTTATTTGAACTGTTCATAATTCCCTCCGCTTTTCCTACAGGCCTAGTTCCAGCTAATGAAAAGCAAACCCAAAGCAGGGCACTGCCACTAGTGAGCTTCAACATGTGGATGGTTGTCTTCAGGTGAAGTGAAGTGTTGCTTGTGTACCACATGTAGCTTTAGGGATACTGGCTGTAAGTTTGAACTTTGGTCTCATTATACCACAACACATTTCAACACATGCCTTTGGGAGACTTGATGTTATGTTTTGCTACTTGTACACAGCTCTTCATGGTGTTTGGTGTGGGTAAATGCTTCTATCTACTGACCCTACCCCATAGGCCAGACTTATGCAGAATCCAGGCGATTGATGCCACATGTACTACACAACCAGTACTTGCCAGAGAGTCCTGCAAGGCCCTCAGTGTTGCTGTATGTCTCCTGGCTGCCTCCATGACCAGTTTTCAACATGTCTTTTCATCTGATTTGGAAGGAGATCTGTTTTTTTTCAACAGCACTGTTGTCCCATATTTAATCTACCTTTTGATGACTGTCTCCACTGTGTTCCATGGTATATGCAATGCTGTGGTAATGTTGTTGTACCCTACTCCTGACTGATACCTTTCAAATATGAGATCCCTATGATGCTTTGTAAGATGTGTGCAAGCCATGGGTGCTTCTGTTACAGGCAACTGAGTAAATGTCATGAATACACCACTCGGACAGTGGACTGTTATTCATTGTTACATTGAGTCCCTGTACTTGATGTCAGGTGTGTACCCAAGCTGAGTGAATGCTGTCAGTACATCACAAGTTGTTCCTACAATATGTTATTTGGAAGGTGTGCACACATATGCATCCAATATATTGCTAGATTTGTATACCCCATATTTGGTAGCCTAACATATTGGTCAGTTTTACAAGATAATTATTCATGTTATGGTCATATTACAGGTTGGAAAAGGCATGGAACATAATATTGTGGTCTCTCATTGCATATATCAGAAACACTTAGCATCTTGACAGGGATGTGTACACTGTGGTATCCACTGTATAGGATTAATGTTTCATACATGTCCCTACCATAGCACAATTACCTCCCCCCCCCCCCAGTTTGTTAGTCTCTGTCCAGATGTCTTCCACTGACAGGTTATGAGGTATGCTGCAGGGATGTTACATTACCCTTCAGATAGTCCCCCCCGGTGACCACTGTGATGCACTACAGTTAACACCACCACAAGTCAACATGGACATCAGGCAATATGGCTAGGTGTGTATTGGCAAAGCACAACAAAACAATTACATACTCACCAGCTACATGCTGGTGTCCCACTTGTAGACCAGAAGGAACTAAATAGGTGTGGGAAAGAGGTACTGTCAGCATACTCACATGTGGCCTTGGTACAGGGGGGAAGCAACATTTCTGCACATTAACATTACATCACCCAATACTATGAAATATGCTTCCCAGCACCATAGATGTGCACTTATGTGCATTACCAAACCCAGTCCAAAATTACTATCTTATCTGCCATATGCATGTCTATACTTTACAGGTACAACCCCCAATACTATGAAATATGCTGCCCATCATCATAGATGTGCACTTATGTGCATTACCAAACCCCATCCACAACTACTATCTTATCTGACATATGCATGTAGATACTCTACAGATACAACTATGTGTGCTACAGTACTCTAGTAATGTGCACTAGGGCCTTACCTGCATACTTCTTGTCCATTGTACTGGGGGAACCTACATCCACAATGCTGGATTCAGCATGTTGTTGTGTGCTTGCGGTGGGTGCCCCAAGGTGGGTGAGGAGCTCCTCGGTGGGTGAAGGTGGGGCCTGTATGGATGGGCCCCCACCTGTGGCTGAGCTTTCTCTGGCTATGGCAGCAACCCTTTACTGACATTAAGTATGAGGTCATTTGCACGATGCCGGACCTGCTCATAGGTTCTTGTGTGCAGGCTGACATTGTTTACCTATGAACTAGGTCATTCCACAGGGCTTTCCACTCCAGCAGATGTTCCTGCCCACAGCCAAACATTACAGCATAGCTCTGGACAATGTTTTCCATGATTTCAGCTGTTTCAGCCTCTGAGTAGCGTGGATTTCGTGGGTGCTGCGTCCCACCTGGAAGACATAAACAGTGAAACACATCATAGCACCTCATACAGTTGTCAACAGTATGGTCAGAAATTGCACATCAAAAGTGGATATTTGTTGCCAACACTCACAACTACACCATACCACTGTAATCTATCAGCACAATATTAGCTGGCATTGCAGTCCTGGCCCTGATGTGTCATATTCTCCCCAGTGATGGACGGTTAATTGCATAAACCTCTATTCCCTGTTCATTTCTATGTAGAGGGATGACAGTGCCCATGTTCCATGTGGATGGGGTGTGGATGTTGCCAAAGCTGTGTTTGACTACAGTGTGTGATGGAACTGTGAACACATGCCTGAGTTCATGTAGGATGCAGACTGGGATGTTACCAAGCCCCACAGAGACTTGCTGTTGTTGCCTTTCAATAGGCAATATGTACCTCCTCACCATTGATGAGGGGAGGAGTGTGGTTGGATGTGCATATCTCCCTATATGGATGGGGGTACAAGGGGGTGATGTTCATACCTAACCTGTCTGATGCAGGTTGCCTATAGCCATGGCATGTGTGTATGAGGTGTGATTTACCACCAGTACAGGGTGAATTGTGTTGTTGCCTCTGAAACTGACAACATATGTGGAGATACCTTTGTGACTGGCCTTGGCAGTGTGGATATGTCTGATTTGTAGTCATATTTAGCCTTACAGGGAGTCACCTGTAACCTTACATGCTTGTTCAGATAGAGGTGGACATGCTTCCAAGTTGTTGCCTGCACATATGTGGCCATGTACAGCCAATATAGCAACCTATTATGTGTTTTTTGTATTGCTGCTGTCCACCAAAGGGGATTACTCTACCTTGGTGGAGGTGGGTTTTACAGGTAAGGTATTGTTGAGTCCATACAGTTACAGTGGATATATAAGTGTGCACACCCCTGTTACAATGCCTGTTTTTTGTGCTATCATAGCATGACACCACAATAACTCATTTCAAAACAATTCCCACCATTAATGTATCCTATTGCTTGTACAATTCTATTGAAAACATAATAATATGTTATGGAAAACATATGCGTATTAAAATCAGTACAATAAGCTGTTTGCACGAGTGTGCACACCCTTAAAGAGATATTTTGTGGAACCACCTGTTGAGATAATGACAGCATTTGGTCATCTTAGGTCGGAGTCTATCATCATGGCACATGTTTACTTAGTAATAGTTTCCCCGTCTTCCTTGACACAGCACTTAAAATATGTCAATTTGTGAGGGCATCTTTTGTGCACAGCCCTATTCAGGGCAACCCACAGATTTTCTATTGGATGTAGGTCTGGCCACTGGCTGGAACATTCCCAAACTGTAATTTTCATCTGGTGAAGCCATTGCTTTGTCAATTTGGATGTATGCTTGGGGTCATTGTAATGCTGACAGGTAAAATCCCTCTTCATCTTCAGCTTTCTAGTAGATGACTGAAGGTATGGGGACAAAAATGGTTTGTATTTGGAACTGTTCAAAATTCCATCCACCTTGACCTGTTCAAACTTATGAAAAGCAACCCCATAGCATGACACTGCCACCACCATGCTTCACGTTGGGGATGGTGTTCTTTTGGTGAGGCAAAGTGTTGTTTTGGGCCAAAGGTTCAACCTTGGTGTCATTAGACCATGACACATTGTCCAACATGCTTTTGCCAGACTTGATGTACTATTTGACAATGTTTGTCCAGACCTGGACATTTTTCTGTGTAAGAAAAGGCTTCTATCTAGCAACCCTACCCCATAGGGCAGACATATGGGGGATACAGAAGATTGTTGTCACATGTGGTACACACCCAGTACTTGTCAGGCATTCCTGCAGCTCGTTCAGTGTTGCTGTAGATCCCCTGGCAGCCACCATGGTCAGTTGACATATTGTCATTTCATCCATTTTGGATGGACGTCCAGGTGTTTACAGTGTAACTGTTGTCCCATATCTTCTCAACTGTCTGATGACTGTCTTCACTGTATTCCATGGTATATCCAATGTTGTGGACACTTTCTAGTCTTCTCCTGAGTGATACCTTTCCACAATGAGATCCCCTCAATGCTTTGTAAGCTTTCTGGCAAACATGTCTATTGCTGTAGCAGGCAACTGGGTAAATGTCAAATAAATCTGATTACAATCTGATAATCATGCCTATTCTACTACCTATATCATTGTCATGACAATGCAACAACCAGTACCTGTAAACATTTATGTCTGTTGTATGCACTCAAACTGATATTACACACAAGTAGAACATGCACAACTTATTTACATGCATAGATAAGTAAGTTGATTGCACAGCAGGCTTTGCTATCATGGTGCTAATCTGGAGGATGTCCCACTTTCATAACTAGGCTATTATGTTGCGATGTCATTGTTCACACACTTGACAATGGTTTGCCTAATATAATACAACTCTATGTGTAAGTGACTACAGATATCAGGCACACATGTACTTATAACACTGTACAGTTGAATGGTATGAACTCACAATATCACATGCATTTCAACACACACTTCTGCAACAGTACTTAACTATGCATATGCTCTGTACAGGTCTCTTAGATTTACAAGACACAAGTGTATCATAGTTATATTCACAGGTAATATATGGATATGTACAACATCCCAGTTGCTGTCCTATCAGTGGCACAGTCAGTGGTGCTTGACAGACACTCCAGTAGTTGTCAAATGTCAGCTGTCCTTTCCTGGGGTGAGTCAGGGGCCTGAGCTGTGATCTATGTTACTGCAGACAGAGCCACATGCTATGGCCATCAGTGCTATTCAGCAGTACATCAGTACATCAAGTCTTCATGAAACATATTCTTTCAAACTCCTATTTTCCATTATTACAGACCACCTACTGCATTCATTACGTTTACTTGTTTCACATACCTTTTTTTTGGAAAGTAGATTTGGTGATATACTCTTTCTGTGACTTGCAGTCAGTCAATTTTGTTAGGTTGTACTCCTGTCTATGACAGAGCTGGTTTGAACAGGTGTCAGCTTGACTTTTGTAGGTAATGATCATGACCATGTGATGGCCTGTGCACCAATTGGTGTCCCCCAGTTGCTAAATGCATGCAGAGCAGCTGTGTAGTTATTCCAATAGCCAATATCAGAGCAATACTCTCCTATAATTGAGTACTTCATGTGGGCATTGGCCCTTTACCTTCCTTGTGAGGAAGACATCCTGGAGGTGTGTGAGGTAATACCTCTTACAATAAGACTTGTGGAGAAAAGCCAACTAAATGGTGGAGAATGTTCAAAACTTAGGGGCAGAATGTGAGTATTGCTGTTATATGGTTTGAATACTGCTAGTTTCAAAGGGTTTGTTTGAACATGCTACTTTTGCAAGGGTTTCAGTCTGACAAAGGTCTGTGTCTGCATAGCTCTCAACTGTAGGGCTATCCAAATAATGGCCAGAGGCTTGTCTGTTATGTTTGGTCTGTTCCCCCAGACAGGTGTTGTCCTGGCAAATCAGTAGCATACTCTGGTGACTGCAATCAGTAAATACTAACATCCATTTGTGAGTTTGCCTTCATATCCCTCAGAAAAGATATGTTGCAACAAACCTTGTAACATCAGCAACTTTCTCAATGTATAACAGAAATATTTCAAGAATGGCTATGTTTTTTGGGCCTATGTCCCCCAATTATGTCAGACTTTGTCCAGATGTCATGCAGTAAGAGATTGGTGCGTATGGCTTATCATTATTTAGCACTGTCTTTCCTGCTGCGGGCAAAGGCTGGATAACATGTGGAACTCTGTACATTCAAGAGGTCGGTGTATAGAGAATGCTCTTAGATGCCCTTGTAACATATTTTATGTGGTGTAGAGTAAGAAGTGTTTTAAAACTAGGCTGTTAGAACATGTGAGAGATATTACTGATAAGAAAGAAGACAGTTCTATAGATGTGCATTTTTATAAATCTCACCACAGGGTCAGTAGTGGGTTACAAGGTACTGTTTTTGAAAAAGTCTGTTTCTCAGTTTGATCAAACAGTCATAAAAAAACAATTGTTATGTACAGAATCAATTTATATTTTTAAACAAGATACTTTATCCCATAGGGGGATTAATGAGGAGTGCAAATGGAGGCCGTGTATTTAAATATGTAATTATAAGTGTTAATTGCTTCTTGTGTTTAAGGCAGGTATTACTTGTAATGTTTTACTCCTTGAAGGCTTTGGCCAAGACATCAGAGTATAATAAACATGTGTGAATTACTGGCTGGTTGTTTTTGTCTTTACTATATTCAGTCATGTTAGTTTATTTGCTAAGAGGTCATTGTATGTCTGGCCATTGTGTATGGCCTATCATGTTTTTGTAGCAGCATACTGTTTACTTTGAAATATGGGAGGCAGTTGTCAGTGGCATGGGTCCTTTTGTAAACAACTGTGCATGCTGCCCCAATTATTATGGGTGGTCTATCAGCAGCATATGTTTGCATGAGCATTTACATGTATGTATGTATATATATATATATATATATATATATATATATATATATATATATATATATATATATATATATATATATATATATATATACATACATACACATCAATATTTATTGGTAATATATCTACATATTGTTATACATATATATGTATCTCCATACATATCTATCTATATGTATGTTTCTTTTCATACATATATTTGTAGATACCAATCACTCCTGATTGCACAGTGTCTCTTCCCTATCGTAAAGTGGCTATAATGCATGGTATGTTTGAAAAATCATCAGTTATTTCTGTAGCACAGATGGCTTAGTGGTAATATGCTGTTGCTATGGTGTACAGAGTCCTGGATTCAAGGGCTGATTATTTTGTTGCTGGCCAGAACAAGGGCTGTTGGATACAGGCACTTTTAAGCAGCTGTATGTGGGTTAGCATGGGCTTGTGTGATGGTAAGTGATGCCAAAACACGGTTAAACTTTAAACTGCTAAATTTGTGTAGGCATCACTTAGCATCGTGCAAACTCGCTTACTACCGCTTACTGCAGCTTACTCCCACTTAACCCTATGCTAATTTCTTTAAAAAAAGTAAAAAGTGGTAATAGGAAAATGGTGAAAAAGGGGGCATGCAGAGGGAAAACAATGTGACAGATAGCTAGGGATGTGCAGGATGGGTGTAGGGAAGGTCCATAGCTGTCCATTTCTGATACAGCAACAGCTGTGCATTTGTACAGAATTTGGAGGTGAATTTGGACACTCCAACCCCTGAGATAGGGATGAGGACAACAGTAATGTGTTGTTAAGCCAGTTAAACCAAATTACATGTCTAGTGGACACATGTGCGAAATGGACAGCTATGTATGGGGCAACATTTTTTTGTGGAAACAGATTACCCTTTTTTTATAAGGTGAGAGTGGGATGTTGGGGAAGGATAGTATGTATATTTGTGGAGGTAGTTTGGGAAGGAAGACAGACAAGACTGCAGACAGGGGTGGTATATGACACATGTGAGGGGTAAACACCTTGGACAAGGAGGGTGGTTGGGAATTGGATACCCACGAGCCCCCAAATGGATACAGTGGGAATGAGGTCCCCATCCATGGGCAGTCACTACTGCATCTTCATGGCCCCAAAAGTGGTTGTGCTGGGAGTTGAGCAGGAGGGGCAGGCTGACCCTCAAAATGCTCCATGTGGCCCTCAAGCTGGTGTAGTAGATCTCCGAACTCCTTTCAAAGCTCACTATGCACCAATTCCTGGACCTGGCGATGGGTGACAGTGTCCTGTCCATGCCCGCTCACAGGGGGGGGATGGGCTCCATCCCCTGAGATGGTTCCATGCAAATGTGGTGCAGGACCAGCAGACAAGGAGGTCCTGGGTTGGGTCCCAGATGTGCTGGGGTCCGGTGCCATGGCCAGTTAAGGCAGGACAAGTGTATCCGCTGGGATCAGCCTTCCCAGATGTGCTATGGTGTTGCAATTTTAAAACATATGTTGGTTAGTCATGAAAAACACATTCCAAGATTAGTTATAACAGCACGCATAGGTATTACCATTAATGCAAAACAACAGATCTGGAACAGTTGCATAGCAAACAGAACACATGCATATATGGAACCACAGTGGGCATTATAAAGCATGCAGGTTACATTGACAGCAACAGGCCACCATTGATAGTATTTGAACAGGGAACATTAATAGTCAAACTTTTAAATATTTGTAGAACAGTAGGACACATGTCCCAAAAGTACATTTGGTGAAAAACATGCCCATTGATTTTTGTGTTTAGATTACTGGTGCAGATAGGATGGGGGAGAGAGAGATATCAATTAACAAGTGTATAGGCTTCAGTTGCTCACAACTTTAACGATCATTACTCTAATCATTACTATGCAGGTATTACCTCACTTTACATCAATCTATGGCCTTGGTTTGGGCAGTGGTATGTTTGTATACAGTGTGTAAGTACATCCTTCTTACAGCTAAGATATACTTTTTATTACCCGGCAGACCTGTGGAGGAAATTTCTGTTAACACTACCTGACTGTTTCTACCCATATTCGCATAGTCAGGGTTACATATGTGCACTCATACTGTGTGGTGTGTGTGTGTGTGTGTGTGTGTGTGTGTGTGTGTGTGTGTGTGTGTGTGTGTGTGTGTGTGTGTGTGTGTGTGTGTGTGTGTGTGTGTGTGTGTGTGTGTGTGTGTGTGTGCTGTTGCCATACTCTGTTTGATTTTTATTGGTCACCCTGGGTATGGGCAGCAGTGATCACTAGCTGTGACAGCATGACACTTGAGGGACATTTCCTGGAGGAGACTACTAAGTGTATGCACTTACCTTGATGTCAGTTGCAGCCTTGGGGTTGGACAGTGGATGTTACACACAGTGTATAAGTATAGCCTTCTTACAGCTAAGATATACCTTTTCTTACCTAGCAGATCTGTGGAGGAAATTTCTGTTAACAGTACCTGACTATTTCTACACATATTCACATATTCCTGGGTGAAATTATGCATACAGCTTACTACCACTCTCAGGATTTGAACCATGCCTGTTTGTGCATAAAATAGAATAAAGTCTGTGTTTCATCAGAATGAGCTATTGTGAAACTGCCATCTCTTATTTGACTGTTTTCTGCTTAATACTCTTTTGGTTGTATAATCTGACCTTGTAATTCTGAGAGTCATGCTTGGAAGATAGTTCTTATACTGTGTACTCATACTTTGACATAGCACAGTCTGGAAAATACTGGTTAACAGAACATTCCTATTCAGGTATCAGATCTTGGTGCATGGAGCATTTCATATAGTTAATCTCCTGTTTTACAACTCCACAATCTTTGTCAGATGAGCCTTGATTATTTAATGCTTTCAGAGCTATAGCTGCTGTGCAGAAACTGTACACATTTTGATTCATACCACCAGATATCAAAGTAAACACAACAGTCTGGGGGTTTGAGTTTTGACAGGTACTTACACTTTTATTGATATATACCCTGTACATCACTATTACTCTGCTAATGTCTCATGTATTCAGTACAAACCATACCCATTTCTAAATACTGATAGGTGACATTCTACTCCTTTCTATTTATTTGCTCTGAATACTACAAGCTAGATTTGTACTCACCAGCCTCATGACACAGCCTTAGCAGCCTGCTGGTGTGGGTGTCCATGTTCATGGCCCTCTCATCTGCAGCTGTACAGGAGATAGGGAAACATTTATGCATACCTATCCGTCACATACACAGGCTGGACTTTGGAAAACACTTACTGATACTGATACTTACACACAGCTGGACATTCCTCGCCCATGCATCTTGGACCCACTGATCCAAGAGCTCCCTCTTCCTACACTTAAAGTCAGCAAAGTGGTGCTGGACCTGCTCACCAGTCTGAGGGATGCCAGTGGCACTGGTGAGACCACATGCGAGATGGTCCTAGGCATCTGCTTTGTATTGGGAGCCCTGTACTGGTCTTGCAACAGTCTCCCTTCATGGTCTTTTACTAGTAGTCCAACCTTGACCCTGGACTCCTGAATGCCCCAGCGCTGTGCCCAAAAATGTATATCTTCACCAACACCAGCCATAGTGCCTGCAGGGATGAGCTACAACTGGTTATGGGATGTATTCCCACCTGCAAGGTTTAAATAGGGCTGATTTCTCACTGTTTGTCATCATTGGAAGTTTTGAATATGATGAGCTAAGCTAAGCATCGGACAAACCCACTTAGCTAAAAAAAGCATTGCTTAGACATGATATGCACTGCTTACCAGTGTGCAAATCCCCTTAGCTATGCTAATTATTGCTAAGCATACAAATTTAACCAATGCTTACTCCAGCTAAGCATAGCTGAGCACAATTTAGTATTGTTTAGCTTTTATTTTATGGCCTATCAGGATTGTGGGGTTGAATCATTATTAATGACATCTTAAGATATGTATGTTTCCCTTCCATAACAACCCCCTATGTGCTTTCATTATATTATACTTTTTGTGGTTATACTGCATGGGACACTTGTGCTTATATGGGGGTTTCACATTTGTACTACACTGACAGCTCACATTTGAAACTGCAATACTACCCTTGTTAACATATATATATATATTTTTCGCTACCTATTTGTAAAAAAAGATACTTTTAGTGTTGTTTTCACATATAAAAATGAAGGGACTACATTGGGGCTTAGACCATGAACGACTGTATGCTAAGTGAATGCTCTAACCACTACACTATTTCACTTTGACTGTTTTTGCTGTATGTTTCTATTTAGCTCCTTCAGATGTTTCAGCTAGGCTATACACAGCTGCAAGACATGCACACCCACTCAGCTATGCTTAAACTTTATTGGGGATGGAAAAAAACTAAAATAAACATTTTTTTATTGTTATTATTTTATACCGTAGGGTTATGCACATTGCTTTCTGCATCTTAGGGCAGGATATCTGGACATCTAAATCATACATGGGGGAATCAGTTTAAATGTTCCTCTCAGATACATGCTTACTTATTTGGTATGCCAGCATGTACACTGGCATACCATTCTGGGCATTATCTGTGCTGGACCATTGTGAGGGGCTGTGCTTTGGTGGGGTTTTTAGTCTATTTTGTCCATGGACACTGTTATGTTATGATAACAGTGTCTGCGGACACTGTTAGCGGAGTTGGGATTTCTGTACAGCAATTCTAGTGTTCAGGGGGTGTGTGTACTGTGCGAACAATGCTCGGACACTGAACGTGTCCATGTGGAGAATATAGCAGCATGCCTTCATTAATATGCAAGGCGCATTGCTGTTCTACATGGGCACAATCCACTCCATGTAGAAATACCACTATTCCTGCATGGAGCGGAGCGTACTGAATCCCAGGAGCTAGCTCCTATAATATTTTCCAGTTTAGTTTCAAATCTTGTCTTATTTCTTCCTGAGTTCTTTCTATTTCTCATTTTACTTTTTATTATTTCTGTCATTACACTACCATCTTCCTTTACTAATCTGCTTAAGTAACTTGATACTACTCCTTTTCTTTGTTCATAGGTAGGTAGTAGGCTATCAGCCCAAGGGCCTACGTAAGCCTAGCCAACAAGGTTCCCTGGCTTACACCACCCAAGAAAGTTATTGTCCTGTGCCACTGTCGAGCAGAGACACAGAAGTAATCTCCAGGATGTATTTCCTATTTCCCATCCACTGATCATATCTTTGCTTATATAACAATTCTTTTATTTTTGCTTGATTCCTTTCATATAGTTATTTTCCTTTGTACTGTCTATCATTATGTTCTAAATCTTCCAATGCGTTGTTATATGTTCTTTTATATTTTTTTCTTTCTGTACTTATTTATTTCTACTTTTCTTTCTTCTATTCCTTTTTCCCATTGGATTCTAGTTAAATCTTTGTTCCCAAATGTTATACATAACACAGAAATTTCATTCATTGTAAAATTTATACCCCCTATCTTTACATCACCTAAACTTTTACTTTTCTCTTTATTTAAAGCTATTGTTATCCCCTCTAGATACTCATGTGCAAATTATTACTTATTTTAACCAGACTTTGTTTTTGCAGCTAATGTCATCTGCATATGTTAACAGAACTGGAATTCTTAACCCTTCAGGCATTATATTCCCCACTTCCTTCACTTTGTAATTTATTTCACATACTATCAAACTCATAACTATTGCATCCCTGTCTTACACCACTCTTTGTATGCACCTCTTGGCTTACCAAGCTGTTTATAAGTAACTGTACTTTAGCACTACTATATTTACTTTTTTATTTATTATTTATTTTACATTTGCTTACCAGGAAAGTTCAACTGAACATGGATCACATTTTCAGTGGAGGCTCTGGAAGAAAAGCTGCACAAAGATTAGTACAGCAAATGCACTAAATATAATACATATGTTAATAAAGTTTGTTACAGAGGTAAAGAATTAATAAGGTACAGTTTCAGGACCAAGAAAGGAGCATAGTGTGTTACAGTAAACAATACAACTGAAAGGACATTTTGCTCAGTCATTTTGGTTATATGCTGACACACAATTTCCTAACGTTCTTATTTATATTATATTCTTTCATTATTACCCATAAGATTGCATGTCGAGTTGTGTCAAATATCTTAGTAAGGTCCCCTATTATAATTTCACTTCTTCTTTTCTATTCATAATATCATCCACAATTTCTTTAACTATCATTTATAATTCTTGGCAATCCTTCTCCATTATACTTTATGCTATATATACACTATCTCCTATAATATTTCCATGTTAGTTTCAAATCTTGTTTGTACTATGTTTTTCTGAGTTCTTTTTATTTCTCCTTTTACATGTTTTATTTCTCTCATTACACTACCATCTTCCTTTACTAATCTGCTTAAGTAACTCGATACTTCTTCTCCTTTCCTTTATAAAAAAATCTTTGCTTATATGCAATTCTTGTATCTTTTCTTGATTCCTTTCATATAGTTCTTTTACTTTCTACTTTCTATAATTATGTTCTAAATCTCTCAATGCATCATTATATGTTCTCTTATATTTTTCTTTCTCTGCTTTTCTCACATCATATTGTCACTAGAAAAAAAAAACATTTTTACTATTTTTCCTTAAATGTCATCCACTATTTAGACCATTTTTTTTATAAAATGCCCTCATAGTAATATGATCATTCCATAATAGTACTAATAATATATTTCCTTCTTCATTCCATGCTTTCACATTTATCCTTTTATTCCTATGACTATTTTTATATATTCCTTGTTTTCCTTTATCTCTAGCCATATTATAAGATGATCAAATAATCCTGTTTCAACTACCTCCCCTTGTCCTATAACTAAATCTTCTGATTCTATAAAACAATCTACATCTATACATATCACTTTTGTAAGGACAGGAATTGTTGTCCCAATGTTTTAACTTACCACATAGGATCACATGAAGTTACTGGGCTAATGGCCCTAGGGCCCTTACAAGCCTAGCCAAGTTCTTATCCTTATTTCCACAAGCAGCATGTATTGCCTCCTGTCCAAGAGTGACACAGTTGGAACTTCTGGGGTGAATTCATAGTTACCCTTCCAAGCTTCCAAACTGTGTTTGAAGAGGGCCAATGAGGTGTTCTGTTTGACATGAAGTGGGAGGATGCTTCAAAGGTGTGGTAACCTCTGGGAGACAAATCTGTCCCTCCAGCAGGTTTTATTAATGTCACATACCAGGTTAAGGTCTTTAGAGTGAGTAACCAGTGTACCATTTAACTTTCAGATATGGAGCATTTCAAATAATGCTGGGTCAGAAATTGCCTTATATGCCAGAAAGAGATCACCTCTGAGTAGTCTGTATAAAACAGAATAAAGTGACAGTGATTTCAGACAATCCCACAGGAGAGATGATGAAGACCTTGAATTTTCCTTGTGATGAACCTTTGTGGTTTCTCCAATTGCTGCAGGTGCTTAGATTCTTTTACTACATATTATAACTTCTAATAATTTTCTTATATCATTTTCTTTCTTTTTATGCTTGCGTCTTGAATCAAAGTCCCCTGTTATTATAATATTCATATGTATTACTACATATTCTAAAATCTGATGAAATAAGCTTTTTCTTTCTCTACAGTATAAGCATACAGTATTATAATTCAGTAGACTTGTTCTTGCCATTTTAAATCTACAATGATTAATAATCATATTTTTGCTAAAGTTGCATCTTTACTGCATTTCAACAGAATATGGCTCTTCCAGAACATGTCTTATTTCTCATATTCCACGTTATCTTTCCTCCCCATAGTTTCTCTGTTTGTAATTTTTCTTCATTTTTGAAAAATTTTGTGTCTTCTAATATAATTACATCAATATCACATGAATTACACCACTCCAAAATTCTTATTCTTCTTATTATATTCTTAATACTATTCACACTTACGGAAAGCACTCTAAATTTTTCATTTTCATTTTTCTTTTGTTTTATGGTTTCATAAGTTCATAGCTAATTATTAGGCTAATTTTCTTAACAGGCCATTCTAAGCATATCTAATTTATTTTCCAAAAGCTTAAAACCTTAAGCATTATAACAACTCCAATCGCTAGATGTGTATCCTTATTTCCTTTCTTTGTTGTACTTATCTTTTTACATTTTATTTTATTGTCTATTTACCCTTTTACAAATATTGTTTTCTTTTACTAATTTCTAATTTATGACTTCATCACTTATTTCAGAAACTTCTATGTCCCCTTTATTATCTTTGTATCTATTTTTCTTCTATTTCTACTACTTTTACAATTTCTTCTCTTTGTTCATTTTCTTCTCTTTCTTTTTCTTTTTCCTTATTCATATTTTCATTTTTCCAATCCATCCATAAATGTCCAATTTTGTTACGTTTATGACATTCAAATTCATATTTTTGCATCATATCCCATTTCCCCAAAAATAGAACATTTTTGTCAGAGTTACTTACCAAATGTCCTTTCCTCAATAAAAACATGTTTTGGGTTGTTCCCATTATTTTATGACACCCCTATTTCCCTCCACATTTATTCATGCTTGGTATATGTATAAATTTTCTCTTTCTATTTTTAGCAGAATATTACACTCCCAGCTATCAGTCTATAAACCCATTTTGTCATTAACTTTAACAATGTCCAATACTTCTTAACATACAGTTTTCAAATGTTATTTCAAAGTCTCTCTTTCTACTTCTGTTCGAAATTGTACATGGATTTTCTTGTTTCCCTGTTAAATGCTTTTATCATATAAAGATTCCATGAGTTACAGTATTTCATTTTTTCATACCATCCAAGAAACGTTTCCATTGAAACAGCAGTCTCAAATATAATGTCATAAAATGTCTCTTTGCTCAAAAGAATAAATGCTCTTGCCTCATATGCTTTTACACCCAAAAGCACTATTGAATTGTCCCACACCATACCTGTCTTTGCCTTCTTTAATTTGAATCCTTATCATGTACTTCTATTTTTCATTTTCTTCTGCCTTCTTTTCTGCTATTTCACTTTTGCTTTGTTTTAATTTCTCTTTATATATTTTCTTTTCATTCTCACTAGTATTCTTCAGGATTGTCTCCGCATCCCCCTTTGTTATTTTCTCCATGATGTTCCCTCACAGGAAACATCTCCTTCATTTCTGTCTCAATCTGAATCAGAATTTCTTTAAATAAATTATCCTGCATCCCTCCTGACTGGAGGGTTGTAATTATGCACCCATCATTTATTGACTCATCTCCATCAAACAGATTTCTTTGAAACATTTCCTCAGAATCCTGCACACATTCTCTGGTCTGGAAATTAGTTTTTTCCTCTATTTCTTTCACCATTCCATCATCTCCTTCTCATTCCATCTGACTCTCTGTTCTTCTGGGCCACCTCTGAGCATGGAATGGAAATAGGAAGTGCTCCTCTAAAATGGGTCCCACTCACAGCAATGACGAGTAGAGAAAGTTGCCCTATGCTCTGGCCAAATTTCCCCCAGTAGTATAAATATTACCTTGAGTGTCTCCTGAAAAGAGGCTATTAGCCTAGTGGGACTAACCTGGTCAAAAAAGGTAAATAAAAAATAAATAAAGGACTAGGTGCTGCTTTACTCCAGACTGATTCGCAAATCTTAAGACTGATGGCCTCTTGCAGTAGAATGCATACTGAAAAATAGCAAGTAATTCACTAACAGAAAAACGCTGCTTTGTAAAAATTGAGAATAATATCAAAATAGATTTATTAATGGAAATAAAATAAGCAAGGATAATGATAATACCAGCGACTATCACAAGGTCCGAAGCCACCCAAAAGTCAAAGGTTACCATGATACCTATTGGGGGTACAGAATTTCTCACTCCAGTCTGATCATAAGACACATAAATTATCCCAGATTGGAGAACCATTGTACTGATTAACTCTGCCATTTTTACAAAGTATTACCTAGTTTGCAGAAGATACTTATGCGTCAGAGCTATTGTAATGCCAAAGCAATATGTGAGTCTAGAATGTAGTTAACTGAAGCTGAGATACTGTCAATAAACCAGTACCTCACCAGACTTTATCTGATACTGAATAAGCCATTGTTGCCTCTTCACAGAGCATCATGGCAAATGAGCCAGCGTTAACAAAAAGGGAAGAAAAAATTGAACAAGTTACCAAACATGAGAATGAACTATAAACGGTCATTAAATATGCAAGGGAAAAGGTGCTCAGTTATTGGACACAGATAAAATATACAATGTACAAATGCCCTACCAGAGCATAGTTGTCAGATCACAATGGTCTGCTGCTACAGCTACGCTGAATTATTGTACCTTCTGCAGGATGCAACAATATCCTTAAACAAATACACACAGGATACCAAGTCCTCACTATGTGTTGCACTACGTGTCGCACTACAAAATGCTGGCATGGTTGCTCATCAACATGGACATTGCAAAGCTTAAGTCTACATGCATGTTTTGCTTAATACATAAGTTATCCCAGATTGGAGAACCATTGCTACCAACTAATTATAAGGTCCTTGGCAGAAAATTTCTGAAGACTTAAGTGTTTTTGAAGGATGAGATATTTTGGAGTAGTGGATGTTGACATACTAGAAAAAGGGCTTTCACAAATGATTGGTGGCAAAGTCACAGACTTAAAATAAATACAAAAAATGTGTTATCATCCTTTTCAGCAAAGGAGAAGTCCCTGCAAATTACAATATTAACAGTACCCCCCTTAGCTCAACCCCTATGGTGAAAGATTTCAGAACACAGCTTGATAGTAACCTTAAATTTGATCATCATGTGTGCACAGTGGTAAGGTGGGCATTCTATGCTGCACATCTCATAAGTAAGAGCATCACATCTAGAGCTAAGGATGCCATAACTTCCCTGTACTCATCCCTCATCAGACTACTAATACAGTACAATGTTCACTACTGTATATACCTCACCAGACACTTGCAGCAGCTGGAGAGACCTCAGAGGTCTCTCACCAAGAACATTCAAGGCCTTCAACACATGACGTACATGGGCAGACTGAAGCCCTGTCACTCTACTCTGTATCTTATAGGCTGCTGATAGGTGACTTGTGCATGGACTACAGAGCAGTCTCAGACCTTGCCCTTATGGAAATGCTGCACATCCACAAGCCAAATGGGACAAGATTCACTCCCTCTAGGAATCTTAACCTGGCCAGTGACATTAACAAGACATGATGGAAATATGTCTCTCAGAGATTTCCACAAATCTGGAACAAACTCCCAATTCATGTAAAACATAGCTTCTA
Organism: Protopterus annectens; assembly: GCF_019279795.1. Classification (NCBI taxonomy): domain Eukaryota; kingdom Metazoa; phylum Chordata; order Ceratodontiformes; family Protopteridae; genus Protopterus; species Protopterus annectens. The sequence continues at coordinate 1,148,818,849 of NC_056726.1, read as the reverse complement.
TATTACCATATTTAAGTGTAACTTAGACAAATGATGGGAGACCAAAAATTTACCCCTGGGGTGTTACCTATGTCCCTCTTGGACAAGGGCAGCCACTGCTGATCATAGACTAGTGCTGCATATATAGACCATACAACTTGGTCAATAAGAGAACAAGGGTATAACATGGCCTTTAAAAGGACCTAGGGCCAATAGCCTAGTAACCTCCTATCAACCTATGAACCTACATTCAATGTATTATTTATTTATTTATGACGTGTTTACTGGGAATGTCCACTGGGCTTACAAGAGCCAATTTTCAGTGGATGCCCTGGGAGAAAAGCTCCAGTAGATTAATACAATAAGGAAAACTACTTTACATTCCAGAGGTAATTACTATACTTACAAGAGTTACAACAAAAATAAATTATACCAGTAATGAGGTACAATTTACACAGAAAAACTGATTCTTACATAGAAAAACTGCATAATAATACAGAGGTGGCTACCGCAAGGTAGTTACAATATTTACAATGGTTTCTACCATACAATAAATCAGTGAAGTGGTACAGCTTACAGCTATAATACTACTATACGAAGATATCAGTGCAGTGGTACAGGTTACTGCTACAAAATGTAGTAGTAGGATTAAGCAACATGACAGAGATGTGATTTTAGAGGCAGCAAAGATCATAAGTTAATTAAGAAAAGAGCAATACAAGGAGAGCTAATAAAGGAGAGGGGTCTATATTAGAATTTTGAAGATTTAATGTTTCGAATCACTAAAGATCGAACTTTAGTGATCAAAACAGTAAATCATTGAAATTCTAATAAAGGCTGTAAAAAAAAAAAAACAAGTAAAGGGTGTTTATGCGGGGGGGGCAAGCCCCCCTGCACCCCCTACACCCCCACTATTTAAATATACCAACTCTGAGATCGCACTTTAATGGAGTATGGTGCGGAAAGGGAAGATTTCCCTTTCCTACACTGTAGCGCGATCTTGGAGTTGGTATATTTAAGTAGCGGGGGCTGTGGAGGGTGCAGGGGGGCTTTCCTCCTTGCCTACACTCATTAGTTTTTTTTGTTTGTTTTAAATTTTTTTTTATTCGATTGTTTAATGGTTTGATGCATAAAGTTTGATCTTTACGCATTCGATCCATTAAACAGTCGAGATTATAATATAGACCCAAGGAGAGAGGGTTAGGTAACAGCATTAGAGAAGGTACAGCAGTTGCAAATCCAGTTAGAATGAAGATGATTTTGGAGGGCAGTTTTGAATTTGAAGGTGTTTGTTCAGAACGTAACGAGGAGGGGAGATCATTCCAGTGCCTGGCCATAGTCCAGGAGTATAGAAGTTTACCAACTGGAAGGTTTGGTTTATGGACTTGAAGTAAGTTTTGATTTTCTGATCATAATGACCTAGTGGGGGAATAAGGGGTAAATAAGGAGCTGAGTGCAGGGCAGTCTTGTAATTTGTATATTAGTCTATGAGAAATAGTTAGTTGGAGATGTAGCAGGAAATGTGGGAATTCGAGCCAGTGGAGATGCCTTAAGGCAATACAGTGATGGGTAGAATAACGACAGTTAGAAACAAATTTGGCAATTTTGTTATAATAGGATTCTAACTTCAGTTTTAAAGAGGAAAGTAGGTTAGTTAGTAAAGGAGCACCATAGGTTAGAGAAGGAAGCAGGTAAGAGAGGGCTAGGGCTTGTTTAGTAGCAGGGGAGAGGAATTTATAGTGCCTGTATAGGAGGCCAAGTTTTTTGTGGGTTTTAGAAATGTTGGATTGGATATGAAGATCAAAATTTAGATTGTTGTCTATTATAACCCGCAATAGTTTGGTATTAGCCACAAGTTAGATCTTTGTGGAATTCAATGAGAGAATGTTAAAGTCTTGTAAATTGATAGACGTATTCTTTTTAGGAGTGAACAACAAAAGTTTTTTTTTTTTTTTGACATTTAAGGACAGGTGATTTTGGTGCAGCCAAGATTCAACAGTAGAGAAAGCTGTTTGGGTCATTTGTTGCAGGATGGTGGGGTTACGTGCAGAACAGTCTATGGTCGAGTCATCAGCATATTGGACTAGGGAGAGGTGAGGTAAAGCTTGGTGTAAATTATTAATGAAAATATTAAATAGCACAGGGCCAAGAAATGAGCCTTGGGGGACATTGGTAGGGTTGTGGAGGTATGTTGAGATTGAGTGCTGCCATTTGATGGTGTGTTATCTGTTATGGAGATAACTTTCAAACTAGGCATGGGATGAAGAAGACAACCCGATGGAAGAGAGTTGAGAAAGAAGGATGGAATGGGATATGGTAAAAAAAGCCTTTGATAGATCTAGAAAAAGGGTAGAGGCTATATGGCCAGAGTCACAAATTTTGTGAATGATATCTATGAAGGGTAGGAGAGCAGTAGAGGTATTGTGGCCAGGACAGAATCCATGTTGTGTTGGCGAGAGGATGTTGTTATTTAACAGGTAGTTAACTAGTTGTTTTTGGATACATTTCTCGAAAATTTTGGATATGGGGGAAAGAAGAGCAATAGGTCAGAAGTTAGAGCTGAAGGAGGGGTCCCCTTTTTGGAGGGGTAGGATAATGTTTTTTTTCCATAAAGAGGGTACATAAAATTCTTGTATTGACCTGTTAATTAGAATACTAATTGCATAAGCTAATGAATCAGCGGCAATCTTGAGGAATTTGGCAGGGATGTTGTCACCTGAGTTGGAGCAAGGTTTTAGCTTTGGCTTCAAGATATAGAAATGCATCATGTCAATGATGTTGTTGTTGTGTCTTTCGGCTTTTCCCGGTTAGGTCACCACAGCGGAACTCCGGTCCGCTAATGATTAGCAGTAGATTTTTACGTGTTGAGTTGCCAGCTCTGACGCACAACCTTCAATGAAGGTACGCCCATTCACGCATGTCTTTAACAAAAGACACTCTAACTGAGAATCGAACAGGACAATGTCTTACTGTGAGGCGACAATGCTACCACAGCACCACCACCACCGCAGTATGCCTCATGTCAATGACGCTTAACTAAAACTATTGAAACATCCTACACAATATATGTATGTATGTGTATGTAACACACACACCAGATGTGGCACACTAACTGAATTTTATTTTTTTATTTTTATTTAACAATTGTTGACCAGGAATTAATACAGATAATGGTGCAAAATTTGTATCCACAGAGTTCCAGCAAATTGCCAAGGATTATGGTTATACACATACAGTGTCAACTCCTCACTAACCACAATCTAGTGGAGCTGGTGAGGGAGTGGTCTGAACTGCTAAAATGATTCTTTTTTTTACAAAGCCCATGTTTTGTAGCACACTGTTCTATACTTTGCTAATTGAGCAAGCTGTACACAGCTAATGCTTAATATGTAAATCAGGACTAATACACCCATGCTGGAATCAAAATCTAAACCAAAGACCACTACTTCTGAATCAGTCATGAAAACTGATCAATAACTTATAAGCACTTTTATGGCAGGTGATATTTCACCCATATTCTATAAGTCCATCAATCAGACAAACCCTGAGTGAGAAAGAAAGGTGAAGACATCTGATAATGAAGTACAAAAAGACTGTGACCCATGACTTATATGGATGATGGTGCCAGTCTGACCATATCCAGGCCATTCCTGATATGTGTCAAAGATAAAGCTACATATGAGACAGCCACAGCTAAGCATGAGATAATGAGGTTCTTAGCCAACCAACATATTCCAGTTCTGTTGAAAGTGATGTCAGAACCAGTTAACCGAGATACAGCTGGAAGATCAGAATACGAGATGTGTCACAAAGGCTCTCAGATTTTCTTAAAATCAGATGTGGTTGTTCCAAGTTTTGCCAGAACTGTTCCAGACTGAGACAATGGAACAGATTATAAAATGTTTAACATTTATCTAATCTTCTCAGTAGGATACTGTCCAGTGTGATGGCCAGCCATGGACGTGAAGGACATCCACTTACCTACGCATTATTACGAGGGTAGCTATATCACTGTTTTCTTTCTACTTTAGTGTAAAGTGGCCATTTCTAATGCAGCAGCACATAAATGGCTCAGAACTCAGAGTAGCACAGCAATAAACTGTTAAGATACCAAATAATTTTCACATCACCCAGTTCAGCAGAGAATAATAGTCCACTTTATTGCACAGAAATACATGTACTTGGCAAACTACAAAATCAAGATCCTCTTTCCTCTGACTACAGAAATCATCATTCTTTATACCTTTATCCATTAAACACAACATTATTGTAACAATTATAAAACTGTCGTGATCAATTAGAAATGAACACAGCAGCATTAATTTTACTAAGCTCTCATGGCCGCTTATTTATGACATTCCATATTAGGCACGAGTTCCAAATTTCATAATAAAATTTTCTACTCATAACATATCTTACACTTTTCTAATCCCGTCAGCACTAATATAAGACATTCTGAGTTTTCATTCTGCTATGAAACCATATTAGAAATTAAATGCACACACTAACATTTTACCCTTCTCTATACTACTCACCTTTCTCAATCAGTGTAGTGAATTGTCTTTCTAATAAAAATGCATATTTATTTGAAAACCCTTTTTAAAAGAGTATCTGCTTAAACAAAGTTTGAATTCCCTTCTAAAGTGTCTGAGCACTTTCTTAAATATGTACATCAGATATTTCATAATAGTAATGACAAGTTTTCAGAGAGGTCTTCTCTCCTTGAAGGGGGGAGGGTAAATGTGATCATGACAGCTTATTTATAGTTTTAAGTGTGTGTGTGTGTGTGTGTGTGTGTGTGTGTGTGTGTGTGTGTGTGTGTGTGTGTCTCTCTCTCTCTCTCTCTCTATATATATATATATATATATATATGTGTGTGTGTGTATATCTAGATATCTAGATATAGATAGATTTTATCTAGAGAGATTTTACATATTTTATATATATGTATATATATATATATATATATATATATATATATATATATATATATATATATATATATACACACACACACATATATACATATATATATATATATATATATATATATATATATATATATATACACATATATATGACTAGAGATACCCCACTATCTATCTCTCCTTCACCTACAAGGACAACATGGTGTAGTACATCACCCTGAAAGGTGCTCTGCCGTAGGTTCTTTGTTATAAAGAAACACCCTCAACAGTCAATGGTGCTTTAGTGATAAACATCTCATGGATCAAAAGTCCAGCAACATAGCTGGAGATGCTCTGCGTTCCAGCCATGTTGCCAAGGTTAGGAACTAAGCCTGACTCCCTGTTAGACTCACTAAAAGCACACATCTGGAAAGCTAAAATAAAACAACTCCTTTATAACTCTTGGCTATATGATTGTTATACTCCAGGATAAGATTACCGACTAGTACTACCATAATAAGTACTGAACTTAAAATTCTGTTGAGCCACCTCAGTACTGAATCTGTAACATTGTTTAAATACTTCTACAATGTACTATTACTACAATGTATTAAGTGTATTTGGGAGGGTTTTGTATTACTGTCTTACAATTATGCGCACATTTATAATGTTATATTTATTAGTATAATATACGATTAATGCCTTAGTATTTGCAATTAATTTGAAAAATGTAATTGTAGAATGTACTGTTCTTCAATTTTATGTATATGGAGCTTTTTTCCTTGGGTCTCCACTAAAAAAAGAGGCTTTGTGCCCAGCTGGATTTTCCTGGTTAAAATAAATAAATAAATTAAAAAAAAATTATATATATATATATATATATATATATATATATATATATATATATATATATATATATATATATATATATATATATATTTATATCAGTTTGTTTACTGTCTATATATATATATATATATATATATATATATATATATATATATATATATATATATACTCAAATCGTGTAATTGGTCTGCCCTAAAATACTTGCCCCTGGATGAAGCCATTGTTACTTTAACAATAAATTCCTTACTATCCTTGATTCTCATACTCCTGCTCGCTCCACTAAGACCAAAACAAAAATCGCACCATGGCTCTCTAAAGACACCAAATCAAAAATCATATTCAGAAATAAGGCATGGGCTACATGGCATGCTTCAAAAGCCCCTCTAGATCAAATTAAATTTCAGCAATTAAGGAATGAGACAGAGAGATCCATTTCATTAGATAAGAAAACCACTGCTTCCATCTCCAGCAGTGAAATCAAAATAACCCTCAAAAGTTCTGGTCAGGTATAAATAAACTACTGCACCCAGGACAAACCACTACTCCACCTCCTTCAGCTTCTACTGATAAACTACCAGAGGATGTTGCTAACACCTTCAATAGTTTCTTCACCGAGACTATCCAAGCCCTAGCTAGCCAATTATCCCTGAACTCCTCTAAATTACTGGATGCCATTCCCAGTAGCCAGCCCTCTATTACCTTCCAACCAGTCTCTACATCTTTCATTCATACCCTAATCAAAAAACCTACTACCCTGTCTGCAGATCTTCTTCCTGCTGAATATTTGCAAAAAGCTGCAGACACCATAGTATGCCCCATATCCATTCTAATCAATCATACCATATCAGAAGCTACAGCCCCCTCTATCTGGAAAATATCTCGTGTCATACCCCTCCATAAAGGTGGTAGCTCTACTGAATTGTCTAATTTGAGACCCATAGCTATCTTGTCACCTCTGGCTAAAATTATGGAAAAGTGCATCCATAAACAGCTTCTGTGCTATCTAATCCAGAACAATCTACTGGCTACCTCTCAGCATGGCTTCAGGCCACATCATAGTATCACCACATCCCCCCCCCTCACCCTCTCCAGTGCTATAGACTATAACAGGAACAATAACAAATTATCCTCAGTCCTTTTTTTGGATCTCTCAAATGCTTTTGATATGGTTAACCACCATCTACTCATCCACTCCATGAAAACAATGTCTCTAGGCAATCACTCTCTCCAATGGTTTCAATCTTATATGCATAATAGACAACAAGTCATCCTATGGCAGAACAAACTATCTAACCTCCTGCCCAACACCCTAGGTGTCCCCCAGGGGTCTATTCTGGGACCTCTTCTGTTTTCCATTTTTATTAACGACCTTCACACTGTCATCCCAAAAGCAAACTGCATTCAATATGCAGACAACTCCATGTTGATCTGCACTGCCACCTCCCAACCAGATTTGCAGACAATAACTCAGAGTACTTTTAACTTAGTTGAAAATTGGCTTTCTGATCATTGTCTGATTTTAAATCCCAACAAAACAAAGCTACTACTTTTCTCTCCCACCCAAAGGTCCCCGTTGTTATCCTTCTCCATTAAGTCTAATAATGGTACCATAACCTCCCCAAATGTCCACATGAAATTCCTAGGAGTTATTGTAGACGACAATCTTAAATTTGATGTGCATGTCAACAAAACTATCAAAACCATTAATAAAAAACTTGGCTCACTATATAGGATTAAGCCATTCCTAACCCCACCTGCTAGAACTGCCATTGCCCCCTCCCATCTACTCTCTACCCTTTTCTATGCCTCCCTTTTAGTTACCAATTTAAACAAAACTGAACTTAACAAACTCTCTAGCTGCTATAATCACATAGCTAGATTTGCCACTGGCCTGCCCTATAGAACACAACATTGTAAAAACCTAAATAATCATGGATGGCTAGAACTACCCAGGCTGATTCAGTATAACCAACTTATAGTGGCTCATAAAGTACTTAACCTACCTGAAAATACACCTGCACTAAAAACATTATCTATCCCCACTCCAACCTCAGACCACTTCACTCATCTAATAGACTGGTAGTACAAGCTGTCATATCCAACAACTCAGCCGGTCACTCCTTGTTTACCAACTCTGGTGGTAAAACTTGGAACTCACTGCCTGCTGACGTTACCCTAGAAACTGCCCTATCTCAATTAAGAAAAGTCTCTAGCAGTATTTCAAGTGGCAGTGGTTAATTAATATACTGACTGTCAGCATTTAGCCTCGATAGCTTGACCAAATTTTTTATGATGTTGATTTTGATAGTAAAGTTTACTATCAAAATCAACATCATCAAAAATGTGGTCAAACTATCGAGGCTAAATGCTGACAGTTAGCATATTAATTAGCTAATAAGGTTCAGCATGTCCAAATCCTCTGTTTTTTCCTGCTGTTACTTGCCTACCTGCTTTCCAGCAGTACTAACGTAGAAAGTTCAGTACTACAAACCACTGTAAATCACCACTGCACCCCCCCACTCCCTACAAATTATAAATTCCAGCTCCAAGATCTCACTACAGTGAGGAAAAGGAAAAATTTCCCAATATTCAGTGTACTGCAATCCCTATTCATAAAGTCGACTTTATATTAGCGAAGGCACAGTGACATTTGCTTAAGGACACTCATTGAATTGCTGTTTGACAATACAGGAATTAGCCAAAACACACTCGACATTCTTGTGTTCGCTGAACGCAAATTCTATATTTTTATAATAAACCATATAGATCTCTATGTATGTGCATGTGTGTGTAATACCTCATTAGGTCAGCAGACCACAATGTTGACAGTAAGAAAGTTGATGGTAAAAGGTCAACATATGAAAAAGTTTGACAATTATGTGAGATTGACAATCCCTGTGTGAAGGAATATTCCCTTTCCCCTGGGGAATGTGCAATCTCTGAGTTAGTATATATAATTAGCAGGGGCATTGGAGGTGTGTGTGGGGGGTCCCTCTACAAAACGTTATGTTATTTTGTTTCTTGTTGATTGCATGCAGCGAGGATTTAACTCTTGCATTCATAGTTTAGTGTTGGCATTTCCACTGTTGACTTTTTGCAGTCAACTTTCTTGCTGAAAACACTGCTGTGTATTAACCTAGTGGGGTAGATCCATATATACATGTATCTATATATGGTATGCACTCATTTTGTCTACCATTTCTTTTTTTGTTGTTGTTGAGTGGAATAAAAACTAGCATGCGTTAACCAAAATCAGATGTTCACACATGCCAGCTTTCATTTCTGTGTGAGATTGTGGTGCAGTGGGAAAAGGAAATCTGCCCTTTCACCACAGTAGTTGGATCTCAAACTTGGCATATATATATATATATATATATATATATATATATATATATATATATATATGATTCGCAGGGAGTGTGGGGGTGCAGGGGGCTTTCCACTGCAAAAAAAAAAAGTGTTTACTTTTTTTGATGTTGCATTTTGAGAATTTGTTCTCGATGGTTTGTGGTTCAATGTATTGCTTTTTCGATGAATCAATGTATGCCCATATATTATTTATATAAATGTATATATATATATATATATATATATATATATATATATATATATATATATATATATATATATATATATATATATATATATATATATATATATATACAGTATGTGAATGAGTCATGTACACATACGTTTTGAGAATGACCAATACACCATTCAACTTTAATTTCTTTGCATTGCTCTTCTACAACTCTTTGATAGGTTAATTGCGCAATCAAAAAAATAATGAATTAAATATTTATTAAACTTTATTATTTCAAACAAGAAAAGCCTTCCAGAGGTGGTCTTGTTACCCTTGGGACTTCAAACGTAGCTGTAAATATGCTCCAAAAATATTTTTTTAATATTGTCATACATTGATTGAGGAGAATATTATTGCAACCATAAACTGAGAAGGTGACATTCATTTCGGATGTGAAAATACTGCCTTGAATGATATAAAAATAATAAATACCCAAGTGTTTGCATGTGAAAATGTAATGGTTCTTTTTGAGTCGCTTTAATAAACTCGCTAGGATACATAATAATGGCTTTTCAAATTCCTACCTCAGGAATGTGTCATGTCCATCATATTCTTCACAGAAGACCAAGTACATGTGGACATTTAGTGCAGCAGGCTAAAGTTCTGAGATGTTTCATGTATCCAAGGTACAGGGTTTAGTTTCTTCCAACTTCATGTCAATGAAATAGCTAATGATGCCAGGTCACTCCTGACAATGAAATCTTATGCTCAATGAGTTTTCCTCATTAGTAATCAGATTATGCCTTTTCTGAATGTCTGTATAGTGAAACATGCTCAAGTGAAAATGGCAAATCTGAAAAATGCATTAACACATTTCATGAAGATAGACGTATTTATATAGACATTTTGTGGTCTAACTTGCACACATCGATATTTTTATTTCCAAGCATGCTTCTAAAGTGTGTTATAAAACCTTTATGCCCATTTATTCATTTTGTCCCATACTCATATATGCATAGACGGGGCCGCGGTGGTGCAGCAGTTACCGTTGTCGCCTCTCAGCAAGAAGTTCAATATTTTTACTTCCAAGCAAGCTTCTAAAGTGCATTATAAAACCTTTGAGCCTATTTATTTATTTTGTCCCATACTCATATATGCATAGACGAGGCTGTGGTGGTGCAGCGGTTAGCATTGTCACCTCACAGTAAGAGATTCTCCTGTTCAATTCTTGGCTGAAGTGTCTTCTGTGTGGAGTCTGCATGTCCTCCCTGAGGTTGAGTAACATTTAAAGACATACAGCTAGGAGCATTCGTGAATGGGTGCGCTTCCTTTGAAGGTTGGGCTGGCAACACGGCACCATAAAAATCCACTACCAATCATTAGCAGATGGAAGTTCTGCTGTGACGATCCCTAACCGGGAAAAGCTGAAAGACAAACAACAACTCATATATGCATAGACACATGCACAAACGCATAAAGACTGAAACACAAACAGACTGGCACCCACAGATTGCAACACATACCCCCCCCACACACACACACAGATGCACACTTGCACAAATACACATCCACACACACATATACACCATACACTTAATTTTACTTGTTCATAATGAAAAAACAGAAGGCTATGGATTAATTTATTTTTACCTGTAACATGGATGAACTGAAATAGGGGCAGAGTTCCTTTCCCCTGTGCTGCACCCTCATACTTTCTTATATATTTACTTCATAGGATTCATGGGATTTTAAGACCAATGATTATTTTAACCATTTATGCCTTGCCAGTACCCCCTTTTAAGCTGTACCTCCTTTCTGTAGAAGGGCTAAGCCAGTTATGCATAGGGTGAATTTTGTGGTTCCCATCAAATCATCTAGGTCCTGTTTAAAAGTTGATAGTATATGACACTGCTTAACCTGCAGGGGGCAGTCTGCTTCGGAGGTAAGGGAGATGCTGCATACATACCTCTCAAGTGTACCTCATTACGAGGAATGTACCTCATTTGGGGTCTTAAAAAGTTCATGTTCCTCGAAGTTCCCTCAAAGTTCCACATTGAAAGACTCTGTCACACATTCAGTGTTAGGAATTTTTTAAGTGAGATCTATTGTAAATAGAAATTAATCATATTAATTCATTAAAAGACCTTTATAAGTAAAGCCAGCATATTTTAACCATCCTATGACCTTCTTAGTTGAAGTTGTTAGTAAGCCATTAGTATGTGTTCCACATTTTTCCCATTTGTTCCACATTATGAGGGCTAGTGTTCTTCATTTTTATCATGGAAGGTTGAGAGCTATGGCTGCATGATGAATCTGTCTCTCAAATGTGTTCCTTGTAAAGATTGAGGTCCCTAGTTCTGGTCTTTATTGAACCATTAAACCTCTGGGTATTCAAGCACTCCAGAATAATTGGGCCTCTAATGGGACAGAAGAAAAGGTATAGATCTCCCCTTGAGAGTTCCATAATATAGTGAATAACGTGACACTGCCTCAAGTGTTTCTTGGTAACCCATAGTCTTTGAACTTATGACCTATTTAGTTAGGAACCTCTTGGGATTTTCTGTTTGTCTGATATGTGTAATAAGGTACATCCTCAATGGGGTTGGTGTACTCAATAATTTGCCTAATCAATTCTGAACATAAGGAAACAATGACCACTTTATTTCTGGACAATATTCCCAGGCAATTAGGCAAAAAGTTTTTCTGACCATTGTTTTTTTTTTATTCTTATAAGGATCAAAAGATATGGAATTATCAACCCATGATCCAAGATCCCTAACAACATTTTTATTTTGCATTTTAGTTTTATGTATGCTTAGGAGTTGTTTAGCAAATGTGACAATATCGCACCTTTTCACATTTAATTTCAGACCATTTTAAATCCACCAGTTATGGTATCAGAGGGGTACTTGACAGTAATGCTTAGCTTGCAGCCACCATCAGTTTAGTAGTTGAGAGGTCTTGGTTTCTGGTCTGGAGATCAGAGAAGTAACTGCCAAAATGGGGGTTCTCAACACTCAAACTCAGGACACCATTTATTACCTTCATTATTTCTGTGAAGCACCTGCCACTTGTACTGTCTAGGTTATGTCTTTTAGTCAGTTTGCTATCATCTTACCGCATACAGATCTATTTTTAAAATGTTTATATACAGTTCCAGGATAGGACATAGTGTCAAATGTTCTGGTCTGATCAAGATATGCTATGTGAATATCGTGACTAAATTTATAGTGTGTGCATCCCTCTTGAAGAGGTTAACAAATTATATTAGGCAGGCTCTTCCCCTGACAAAGCCAAACTGCTGTGAGTTAATTCTAATTTGATTTTTTATATCATATAAGGTCAGATATATGTTCCATGACTTGGCAGATAACACTCATCAAGCTGATGGGTCTTTAATTGCCAGGTTCAATAGTAGGGCCTCCCTTGCAGAGTGACATCACTACTGCAATATGACAGACTTTAAGATCCTGTTTGGGCATCCAACAGACTACTACAGCACCAGGAAAGAGAAGGATAGACTTTTTTGCTGATCTAAGTACCCTTTTGGCTTTCTATTAACTGTTTTAGCTAATCACACTTTTAAAAAGCCATTTTTACTGTGGTTTTGCTGTATTTCTGTTGCATTGTACTGTTAAATCGTTTTATTGTGCATGCACTTGATTTATCTGTTTAAAAAGTTAAAATTTAAACTGCATTTAGTACTCTAGGTGTCACACTCAAGTGTGACAGTCTTTTGTGTGCATTTCCACTGTTTTAAATTGCTTTTTGCTGCCTAATTTCTTAAAAAAATACTATCTGTACTGCTCATTTCCTGCCCTTTCCTATACTAGAACAGTCTGGATCACAGAAATAATGATTTCAGGACTTTAGTCTGTGTTTCTGAGTGGTCCAGACCTTGTTGTGGTAGTGGGAGGACATTCTGCTTATTGGTGAGAGTGGTAAGCATTAGAGCAACCTATCTGTCACAAGAGGTGTGGTTTCACGATCTGAAATTTACATTATTAGTCGTTTTGGGCTAATTTCTATCCCTTTCAAGTTTCTGAGTTAAAAACTCGGGTTTTCATGGGTTTGCACTTGTTTTAGCCCAGCGGATCCTATTTGGCCATCCTGCAGACTAATACAGCACCAGAAACAAGAGGGAGAGACTTTTTTTATTATCTAAGTACTCGTTTGGCTATTAACTGTTTCAGCTAATTCCACTTTTAAAAGCTGTTTTTACTGTGTTTTTTCTGTATTTCTGCTGCAATGCACTGTTAAATCATTTTACTGTGTGTGTACTTGATTTATCTGTTTAAAAGTTAAAATTTAAACTGCATTTAGTACTGTAGGCATCACATTCAAATGTGACAACATTTTCCATGCATTTCTACTGTTTTAAATTGCTTTTTGCTGCCTAATTTCTTACAAAAAATATACTATCTGTTTTGCTTGTTTCCCACACTTTCCTATACTAGAATAGTCTGGATCCCAGATCTGCTGGTTTCAAGACTTTAGTCTGTGTTTCTGAGTGGTCCAGACCTTGTTGTGTTAGTAGGAGGTCTTTCTGATTATCAGTGAGAGTGGTAAGCATTAGAGCAGCCTATCTGTTGCAAGAGGAGTGGTTTCCAGCTGTGAAATTTACCTTATTGGCTGTTTTGGGCTAATTTATATCCCTTTCAAGTTTCTCAGTTAAAAACACGTTTGCACTGGTTTGCACTTACTTTAGCTGAGCATATCCTGTTTCGGTGTCCTGCAGACTACTACAACACCAGAAATGAGAATGAGAGACTTTTTGCTGATCTAAGTAGCCTTTTGATTTTCTATTAACTGTTTTAGCTAATTGCACTTTTAAAAAGCCATTTTTACTGTGGTTTTGCTGTATTTTTGCTGCATTGTGCTGTTAAATTGTTTTACTGTGTGTGCACTTGACTTTTTTGTTTAAAAGTTAAAATTTAAACTGCATTTAGTACTATAGGTGTCACACTTGTGTGACAGCCTTTTCTGTGCATTTCTACTTTTTTAAATTGCTTTTTGCTGCCTAATTTCTTAAGAAACAAACAAAAAATACTATTGTCACTGCTTGTTTCCCACCCTTTCTTATACTACAATAGTGTGGATCCCAGATCTGCTGTTTTCAGGACTTTAGTCTGTGTTTCTGAGTGGTCCAGACCTTGTTGTGGTAGTGGAAGGTCTTTCTGCTTATCAGTGAGAGTGGTAAGCATTAAAGCAGCCTATCTGTCACAAGTAGAGTGGTTTCCACCTCTGAAATTTATCTTATTGGCTGTTTTGGGCTAATCTCTATCCCTTTCAAGTTTCTGAGTTAAAAACCCATGTTTGCGTAGGTTTGCGCATCACGCAACGCCACTTAGCTAGGGTTAAACTATTCCTGGAGCTATAAAGTCTGCTCTTCAGTTTTTCCCTTAGAACTAGCCAGTTCTTAATCTTAGCACTTAAATCTGCTTTAACGTGCTCATTACTGGTTTAGAACTGTTGTAAACACTAAATAAGCTACAAATTACTGAAGCACTCAACATTTCTCATTACCTAGTGGTTAACAGTTTTTGTACTTATTTTCCTCAAGTGATTTTGAGGAAACAGCTCTAGTACTTACTTCCCTCACTTGTCTAGAGGAAAAAATGATTACTCAGGCATGTCCAAGGGACAGCTCCTGGTGTTCTCAACTGTCTACCTGATGAATCTGGGCATCTTGGGGCAATGGTGCAATTGCCACATGTACACTGACAACCCTCTCCTCCTATCACCTAACAGTACAACCTGTGAGAGATGCATTTATCTAGTCAAACTGGAGGCAAAATCTCTCTCAACCCAAGACTGAACCTGTTAGTCAGGAGGAGAAAGTAAACACTTGCTCCACATCACAATCATCACATAGTCCCACTATATATACACCACCAAAACCCACACATAGATGTACAAAAACATTCTTGAAGGCTCTCAGTATGAATCTGCCCAAGCAACAGAGATCTCCAAGGCAAAAACACAAGCAACCTCCACCCCTCATCACAACCCAAAAGACACATAACACACAGACTCAGTGTTCCACTCAACCACAACCCATAAGGCAGAGCAGCATACCTAACACATTAGTCATACATGACTCTCTAGTCAAGCACACTGATGTTCCACTCACCAGACTAGACAAGGAGAAGGTTACTGTTAGCTGCCTGCTGGGTGCCAGGATCTACCACGTAACCCATGAACTCAGGTCATGCCACAACAGGTACAAATATGACTCATTCATTGTCCATGTTGGTGTGAATGACCTGAGATGTACCTCCCTGGACTACATAAAAAGAGACATGGAGGAACTCTCTGATCTTGTAATCCAGGTAGGTATGACCCTAGCCCTGAGTAGCATCCTATGTTCACCCAGAATGATACTGCAGTACAAGGACAAAATGATTGACTTCAACAATTGGCTAAACTTCTGGTGTCATTCTAAGGGGATCCAGTATCAGTCTGCCTGGGACGACATGGTCGACAGGCCATGATGCTTTGCCAGAGATGGCCTGCACCTGTCACCCCTGTGATTATGGATGCTGGCTAAGGCTCTTGCCGCCCCTATAGTGCCTTTTTTAGGCAAGGTTCAAATGACAAACCCACCACCATAACAGATACTGACAAGAAAAAACTGAGGGTAATGCTACTCAGCGCTATATGTCTAAACCTCAAAATACATTAACTCGAGTGACTTCTTAAAATGGAGAACATCGATATCTGTGCAGTGACTGAAACCTGGTTCAAGGCTCCAGAGCGCACCCCTGCACTACCAGGATATAACTCATGCCATACCTTTTGGCCATCTAACCAGGACCAGAACACCAAGGGCAGAGGTGTGTCCATATTCATTAAGGATAACCACACCTTCAGGCTAGTTGCCCAACATAATGCATCTAAAATTATCCAAGTGAAACTAACTCTGGGGAAAACTGCAATTCATATTGTAGCTTGCAACAGATCCCCCACCATGCCCCAGGATTCCCACTCCTCTTTTCTTGATATACTAGAAAATATTAGGGTTCAACCAAACACCCTAATAATGGGAGATTCCAAGTACCCCACCATAAACTGGGAAAACTACTCATGTACCAGCTCCTTTGCTCAATGCTTTCTAGAATTCATAAACTCCAATGGCCTGGATCAACTAAGCCACACACCCCACCAGGGGCAGTAATATCCTGGACCTAATAATTGCCAACATGGGTGACCGGTGTTCAACACCTGAAGTCAACTCCTCATTGGTCAGATCTGACCATAAGCTAATCACCATTGATATCCACATCTTGCTCTCACCCCCCATTAAGGAAACCACTGTAAAAGATTTTTCCAAAGCCAACTTCATGCTTCTTAAGACAGAAGTGGCCAACTTCATGATACCCATGTAGATGGACAATACAGTTACAACTGCCAAATCTTATAAAATTGCACTCTATAAGCATTTGCATGAGTGCATGGATAGTGCTATCCCTAACAGAAACAAGACACTATCCTCCAAAAAAGGAAGCCAATCTGGTGGTATAAACAAACTCTACAACAGAAGGAAGAAATTGTTGCAAAAGAGAGTAAAATCCCATGAGCGGAGGAGCTCCCTGGTCAGCCTCAGTAAGAAGCTGAGATCCCTCATAAAATCCTCCAAATCCAGCTACAAAAACAAGATTGCCACTGACTCTAAGGACAATCACAAAGCATTCTACAGCTAAGTCAAGAATCTCAATGGCAGCACCCAGATCTGCTCTGAGTTACAGCACAATGGCATGAAAATTACAGAACCAACTGATATCACCAACATCCTGGCTGATAGGTTCAGTGCTTAATTTACACCCCCTCACCCCCTAAAGGGCCCATATCCATATGGGATGAATGCAGTGCCCCTGCAATCACAACTGAGCAGGTAAAAACTGCACTCTACAAAGCCAAGAACACAGCATCCATGGGACAGGACAACATAGGTTCATAGGTTCATAGGTTCATACTAGGCTATCTGCCCGAGGGCATTTACAAGCCTAGCCCATAGTTTTGTGGCTTACGCCACCCCTTAGGTTTGGGGAACTATGCTCATTATTTTGCTGTGCCTCTGTCGAGCAGTGACACTGAGGTAATCCCTGGGGTATACTTGCGATCTCCCATCCATTGGTCAAGATTTCTCTTAAACAAAGCCAGCGAGGTGCTTTGCCTCACATATACCGGGATTTTGTTCCACAGCATAGGGAGTCTTTGGGTAATGAATCTATCCCTCCAGCACGTTCTATTAATGGCCGTGTCAAGGTTTAGGTCTCCGCTCTTGTGGCTCTGATGGATCTAGATTTTTGAGGTGAAGCATGTACATCAAGTCAGGGTTTGATAATGCCTTGTATGTCAGGCACAGGTCACCCTGAGCAAGCGGTGCGACTGAATAGAGTTGGAGTTCTTTCAGTCTGGCAGCATAGGTCAGATTTTTGAGACCCATAATCCTCTTGGTGAGGAACTTTTGTGGCCTCTCCAGCTGCTGCAAGTGTCGGGTCAGATACATTCCGAATGGGGCATTGTACTCAATCATTGGTCGGATGAGTGATGAATATAGGGAGACTATGACCTCTCTTGATCTAGATGTGAATCCCTTCATGATAAGGTGGGCAATGTAGAAGGTCTTCCTAACTATTTTTGCAACATGGGTGTCGAATGACAGACTGCTGTCAACCTGGGTCCCCAGGTCCCTAATAACCTCTTCTGTGCTCAGTGGATTTCCACCTATATGGTAGCTAGGGGTAACCTTGTTTTTCCCGAAGGGTATGACTATGCATTTTTTGGCATTTAACTTTAGGCCGTGGCTCTGGCACCAGTTATCCGTATCTGTGAGACCCTTCTGAAGGATATCTGTGTCAGATGTGTTTTCGACTGGCACCCAGTTTGCAGTCATCTGCAAACTTTGTCAGCCATAACCCTCCGTGTTTGCTTGTACTTCGGAAAAGTAGATGCCAAACAAGAGTGGGCCCAGGACTGAGCCCTGTGGGACACCACTTGAGACAGGCTTAGAGTCAGACATGGCACCGGCAACTCTGACCCTGTGGGTTCTGTCACTCAGCCAGTTTGCAACCCATCTTGTGATGTATGGGTTAACATTTAGGCTGATGAGTTTTTCAATGATACCCGAGTGGGGTATTGTGTCGAAGGCCTTCGCCAGATCGAGGTAGGCTGTATGGACTGCCTTTCCTCATCAATGGCCTTGGTGACTGTTTCAAAAGTCAACCAAGTTTAAAAGGCATGACCTGCCCTTGACAAAGCCAAACTGGGTTGGATCCAGAGTCTGCAAATTCCCTATGTCTTTATTTATGAGATCCATTATGATCCTCTCCATGGCTTTGCAGATAAGGCTTGTCAAGCTAATGGGTCGGTAATTTCCAGGGTCGGTGGAGGCACCGCCTTTGTGAAGTGGGACTACAGTCGCTGTGCGCCACTCCTGGGCACGTATCCCGAGGTGAGGCTACGATTAAACAGCTGTCCTAACTGAGGATTTAATTCCTCGTTGAGTGCATGTAGCACACAGCCGGGGACACCATCAGGTCCCATGGATGCTGTGTTTTTGCCTTTGAGAGCGCCGTTCTCACTTGGGCATTAGAGATGTTTGGGGTCTGCAATCTGTTGGTATAGATATCTCTCCTTTTGGGGAGGGGAGAAGTTTGCACTGAACCTGTCAGCCAGTATGTTGGCAATGTCTGTAGGATCAGTAATCTTCTCATCATTTTGAACTAATTCTGAGCATATCTGGGAGTTTCCTCCCAGGTTTCTAACATAGCTAAAGAAGGCCTTATGATTGTCTTTAGAGTCTTTAGCTATTCTTCTCTCAAAATTTGCTTTGGATGATTTTATGAGGGCTCTCAGCTTTTACTTATAGTGATCAAAGGCGTCTTACCTTTCAAGGATTTTGCTCTATCATGTAGTAGCTTCCTCCTTTTGTTGTAGAGTTTGTTTATGGCTGGGGTCCACCAGACTGGACGCTTGCCTTTGGTACAAAGAGTCTTTGTTTTGCTTGGGATTGCCTTATCCATGCAGTCCTGCAGGTGCTGGTAGAAGGCATTTGTAAGTGATTCAGCGGCTAGAGTACTATTTTCCGCCGGCTCAGGGGCCTTAAAGGAGACCACACTAGTCTTTAGAAGTGCAAAGTCTGCTTTTGAGAAGTTCTTTACTGTGGTCTTTTTTGTTTCAGGAGGGGGTGGGATGAGGACCTCCAGCGAGATTTGTTTGTGATCTGATCTCACCAGTGAGGGGTATACTTCTGGTGTTGAACATTTTGCTCCCATGTTCGTGATGATGAGATCAAGTATGTTTTCTCCTCTTGTGGGGATAGTGACTAGTTGTTCCATGGCATTTGAGTTTATGAATTCCAGGAACTTTTGGGCCAGGGTGTTTGGGCTTGAGTAGCATTCCCAGTCTATATTTGGGTAATTGAAGTCACCTAGTATGATGGTATTAGGGGATACATTTATTCCCTCCAGTGTTTTCAGGAAGGCCAAGTGAGATTCCTGAGTTTGTGAGGGTGGCCTGTAACATGCTACAATTTGTAGAGCAGTCTTGCCTATGGTTAACTGCACCTGGATGGTCTCCGATGCATCGTGCGTTGCCACCAATCTTGAGGTGTAAGTATCCTTGATGAATATGGATACCCCCCCTCCTTTCTTGGTATTGTCCGGATTTTGGGGCCGGAACGCATGATATGAGGTAAAACCTGATAGTGCTGGGGTGCTCTCAGCAGCCTTGAACCAGGTTTCTGTCACAGCACAGACATCGATGTTCGCCATACTGAGAAGGGCCTCGAGTGAGTGCATTTTGAGATTGAGACTTCTGGCATTGAGCAGCATTACCCTTAGTTTTTTTCCTTTTTTGTGTTCTAGGGTGGAAGGTTTAGAATTTGAGCCTTGCCTAAAAAGGCACTATGGGGTGGCAAGAGCCTTTGCCAATATCCGAATCCCAGGGTGACAGGTGCAAGCCGCCCTGTAGCAGCGTGGCTTGTCCAGCATGTCATCCCAGGCAGACAGACATTGGATCCCCTTTGAATGACACCAGAGTTTAAGCCAATTGTTAAAACTGATCATCTTATCTTTGTATTGTGGCATCATTCTTGGTGAAGGTAGGATACTGCTCAAGGTCAGGGTCATACCTGCCTGGGCTACATAATCAGAGAGCTCCTCAATGTCTCTTTTCATGTAGTCCAAGGAGGTACGTCTCAGGTCGCTTACACCAGCGTGGACAATGACTGAGTCGTACTTGTACCTGCTGTTGAGAGACCTGAGTGCTTGCGTTATGTGGCGGATTCTAGCGCCCGACAGGCAGCTTACTGTGACCTTCTCCTTACTCAGTCTGGTGAGCGGGACGTCAGTGTGTCTGACTATGGAGTCACCAATGACTAGTGTGTCTGGCATTGTGTTTGGCCTTAAGGGCTGTGACTGTTTGACACTCTGACTGTGAGGTCTATGTGTTGCAGGTGTTGTGTTTTGAGGTAACAGTTGTTTGGGTGTATGCTTTGGTGGTCTCTGCTGTTTTGGTAGATTTTTGATCAGAGCCTCCGAGTATGTCTTTGTGTGTTTATGTGTATGATTTGTGGTTGTGATGGTACTATGTGAGACTGGGTCTATAGTGTATGTGGTAACCTTCTCCTCCTGTCTGGTCTTGCCAGTCTTGTGTTGAGAGAGCTCAGCCTCCAGTTTGGCCGTATAATTGCATCTCTCGCATGTATTTGTGTTTTGTGGGAGGAGGAGAGGGTTGTCTGTGTACATGAGACAGTTGTAACATTGCCTCAATATTCCCAGGTTCACCAGCTGAGCAGGAGAGGACACTAGCAACTGATCCCTCGACATGCTAGAAGGAAATAGACAAAAACTTTAAAAGAGTTTTCAGGGGATGTGGGTGAGCAAGAAAGGGCTTGCCTTTTTGGGGTGCTATCTATAACAAGAGTGCTGTATCAAGGTGATAAGTACTGTAGGAGCAAGTGCTAGGTTTTATAGATAGAGTATAGTCTACTTGGAGTCAAGTAGAGATGATCTTAGTTAGTTTAGGATACGCAGGTTTGATCAGTAGTATAGTTCGAGGAAGGTAGTTATAAGGGAAAATTTGAAGAGTGGAATTTAGATGGCCCAAATAGTTTAAACTTTGCTAACCGCTGCTGCTCTAGTGTGCAACGGTGGCAACTCCAGCACTTCAGCTAAATCGCTAATGCGCTTAGCGTGTTTTATACCAGGGGCTGGAAAAGCTAGAAACTGGCCCCAAATGACCAATAAACTACTAGTTACTGGCTGAAACCTCACAAAACTGGACCAAAAGGCAGCTCAATGCTTCCCCCTCTCACTGGTAAGCAAGGTAACTTCCTTTCCCCCAAATAAGGCAAGGAAACAGTACACAGGAACTACAAACAAAGCCCAGGAATCAGCAAACTCTGAAACTGGACTAATCTAACCCAGTAAAGCAGGAAAAACAAGAGATTTTTTTTTTTTTTTTTTTTTTTTTCTCAAAGAACAGGCAGGTACAGCAAACACTTATAAATGCTATAAACCAGCTATTACAGCTAACACAGAAGAAATGCTACAATACAGTTAATAAGTAACAAACAGAGATTATAAGTGCAAAATTAAGTTAAATGAAGAAAAAACAGTTGCAATGTAACAGCAAGGCAGGCGAGATACAGTCGCTAGGTATTCAGATGATAAAAGCAACAAAAATATACTTATTATCAAGAAAAGTCGCTTTTTCAGCTCTCTGTATCCCAGGCTGCGTTCTAAATGAACTGGCCCCCCACCTAAGCACCATGTTCAATCATAGCCTCACAACAGGCTTTGAACCCACTGAATGGTGCACAGCAACATTTATACTACTCCACAATGGGGGAGCTACCGCAGACTCCAAGAACTTTTGCCCTATTAGCCTGATGAGTCTGGTTTGCAAGGCCATAGAACATATCATCATGGAACTCAAAACATTGGTAACCTCCAAACTCTGGACCCCACCCAGTTTGGGTTTGTGAAGGGCAGATCATGTCTTCTGAACCTGATTGACTTCTTTGAAACAGTCACCAAAGCCATAGACAAGGGTAAGGCAGTTCACACAGCCTATCTTGACCTCACCAAGGCTTTCAACACCATCCCTCATTCTGGAATCATAAATAAACTCAGTAAACTGGGCATAAAGCCATACATCACAATATGGGTTGCCAACTGGCTCCCTGACAGAACCCACACTGTAAAAGTTGCACACTCCAAATCTGACTTCAAACCTGTGACAAGTGGAGTACCACAGGGTTCAGTCTCGGGTCCTCTCCTATTTGGGGTTACTTCTCTGAAGTACAGGTTAACACAGAGGGCTTCTGGCTGATGAAGTTCACAAATGACTGCAAATTAGGTGCCATAGTCGAATCCGCATATGACGTGGACATCCTACAGAAGGGCCTCATTGAGACTTATGCATGGTGTCAGAGCCATGCCCTCAAGCTCAGTACTAAAAAGTGCATTGTCATCCCCTTTGGTAATAACTCTGTACCCATGAACTACCACATAGGTGGCAGTCCAATTAACACTGAAGGTGTGATAAGAGACCTTGGGACTCAGGTGGACAGTAGTCTCTCCTTTGATAATCACATCACCACAGTAGTCATGAAATCCTTCTATGTGGCACACTGCATCATGGAAGGTTTCTCATCCAGGAAAAAGGAGGTCATTGTTTCCCTCTACTCGGTTCTCATTAGACCCATCATTGAGTACAACGCCCCTTTTGGAATGTACCTCCCAAGACATCTGAAACAGCTGGAAAAGGCACAAAAATACCTCACAAAGAGAATTACAGGACTCAAACATATGCCCTACACTGACCACCTCAAAAAACTCCAGCTTTACTCCATAGCATATCACCTACTCTGAGGGGATCTCTGTCTAACATACAAAGCTATGTCAGACCCAGAGTTGTTGGACATACTACACCTAAAGAAATCCCAATCCCTCTGAGTTACATGCTCTAGAGGCCTAAAGCTTGTCACCACAATAAACAGAACATGCTGGAGGGATAGATTCCTGTCCCATAGACTTTCCATACTCTGGAACAAGCTACCTATCTATGTCAAGAAGAGTTCCTCACTAGCACTCTTCAAGAAAAATCTTGATGAGTGGATGAGAAATAGGAAATTGGGGGCATGGCCAGCATGGGCACTGAGTAGCAGCAGATTACAGCAGCTCCACTAAGAAAATTACATCTTCACTGGATTTTTGTCTTCTAATCAAAAAATTGGAATTCTTTTTTCTACAGAGTTATAGTCTATAACTATATTTACAAGAATATATATAAAAATAAAAATAAAAAGAAGGCAACATTTCCAGTCAAAACTTCACTTGGAAAATTTCTACTCATCATCTGAAGCATTTCATCATGAGTTCCACAAAAACAAACAGTCAGGAATCTACTTTTCAGAAAAGAGCTTCAAACATGGTTATCAAATATCCTGGTATTAACTACAAAAATTGACAAGACTGACATCAAGATAGACAATTTTAAAGAAGAAACTACTAAACAAACGGATCTTCTTCACAAGGACTTACAACAACAAAAATTTATGGCATAGAAGATGCTTTGAATGATATGGATGGTAGAATAAAAGAAAATGACAATAATGTGGAGTTCTTACTAAAACAAAACACTTTGTTACAAACTAAGCTTGATGACCTTGAGAACAGATCTCGTAGGAATAATCTAAGGATATTTGGACTACCTGAAAATATAGAAGAAAACAACTTGACTGGTTTTCTCACTACATGGCTACCAAAAACACTAGATCTTACAGAAGCTATGTCATTTGGTATAGAGAGAGCTCACCGGTCCCTGACTAGTAGCAGTACTATCAGCAAAAAACAACTTAGATAAGTCATTGTTAAGTTAATTTCTTTATCTGACAAAGAACTAATTTTAAAGACAGCCTGGTCTAAATCTCCCATAAAAATTAATGATACAATAATTTGTTTTGATAATGACTATTCATCTTTAGTAATAGCAAAAAGAAAATTGTTCTTACCTCTAATAAAAGAAATGAAGAAGGCACAAGTGAAGACTCATCTTTTGTTTCCGGCAAAACTGAAGATTTTCACCTTGGAGGGACCCAAACTTTTTGAAGACCTGGACTCTGCTCTCACTTTTATAAAAAAATCACAAGATCCTGGAAAAGATGGAAGAGATGGAATGGGCTACTCCTTCTCTTAAAAGATTGGCTTCAACATCTGCTTGGAAAACTACAGAGAAACTTAAAAAACTAAAGAAATTATCTAAGTTATATTTAATTTCCTTCCCCAGGGTTTACTAATCTTCCGTGTAAGACTAGATTAGTCTTACACGGAAACGCCAGTCTAAGAGTATGACGGCAGTGCGCTATGCATATTAATGAGGGCACGCTGCCTCAACTCTAAAGCTTACATGGAGCATGGACGAGTGTAGAGGGCATGTTGGACTGCCGAGCAGTCCAAAAATCCATGCACTTGCACTGACAAAACCCAAGAAATGTCGAGTTACATGAGTGAGTCTGCTCACATGTGTACATTGTAACACTACACTCCCCCATATGTTAAACCTCGTACAAATTTAAAAATTAAACGAAAAGTTTTTTTTTTGTTTTATTTCTAATATAGCTGCCCGTATTTGCGCATGTTTGCTCAGGATTGTCCATTGCTTAGCTACAGTTAGCAGCTTAGACACTGAAGAGGATAATAAGAAAACAATAAGCAAATTAAGCAAAATAGCGATAGTGTAGTGGTTAGAGCCTTCACACAAAGCGGAGGTATTCCCGGTTCGAGTCCCACTAGTGCAAATTCCATTTTGTGTTGGAAATCTGTATACAAAAATATTTCTTGACATTTATCATGTATACGTTTTGTAAAAAGCATTCAAATGTTATATGTAGGAGTGAACAAATTTTATATATATATATATATATATATATATATATATATATATATATATATATATATATATATATGTAGATGAAGGTGAAATGGTTATGCATTCTGAGGCATGAGTAACTTATTTTAAGCAATATAAAGCACTGATAAGCACATTTTAGCAGTATTTAGCATATTTAAAACCAATTGCTCATAGCTGAGCAGCATGTTAACAAGTGCAATGTATTTGCATGTAGCTGTGCACTGCGCTAACCAGCGCAACGTTGGGCAACGTCGGGCAACATCAGGCAAAGTTCAGCAAAGTCAGCTAAACATGGCCACACCTCCTTTACTGTACCTTAACCATTCAGGCCTGGCCAGTAGGAAAATAAAAAGCAGTGACAGGGCTCGAACTCAGGATACTGTGCACTATAGTCACAGTACATAACCACTAAGCCATGACAGCATTTCATAGCCATACACTTTCAACAGACACATATCTATCAACGGAATATTAAACATTGCTAACATCAGCTAAGCAGGTGTGCCTACAGCTGAATTTTTTCAAAACTGGCCAATCACAAATAAGTGTGGGAAATGAGGCATATTTAAGCTGCACAGGTAGGAATACTTGCCATAACTTGTTGTAGCTCCCTTCTGCAGTCAGCATGGCCGGTGTTGGAGAAGGCACTCAATTTCGAGCGCAACGACGGGGCATTGAGGAGACCAAAGTAATGGTTTGGATCCTTGTCCACAATCATGAGGAAAGACTCCTGCGGGGCCAGTACCAGAGCACCCAATATAAAACGGAGGCCTGGAACAGTCTAGCTTGTGATCTCACCAGTGCCACTGGCATTCCACGGACTGGTGAGCAGGTCAGGCACCATTACTCTGACCTGAAGCGATGTAAGGAGCATCAACTGGACCAGTGGATCCAGGAGTCCCGTGCTATGCCTAATGCCCCAGTACTGAATAAGTAGCCATTGTATTAAGTAGTTAAGAATTGCTATGCTTGTCTATACTATTGATAGGTATGTCTCAATATCACTGCATTTACTTCACAGCTGCAGGTGTCCGGGCTATGAATCAGCAAGTCCATGAAGATAGGTTGCAAAGGCTGTGTCATCAGGCAGGTTAGTAATTATTCTGCATGTACTGTTATATAAAATAAATGAGAGAGCCTTCAAAAAGTGTTTTAACCAAATAAATAAGGTGTAATAATCCTTTAATAAAAGTTTAATTCCTGGAGTGCGTCTGTGTCATTTTCTTTGATATGTTGTTGTTTTGTTGCATTTTACAAATATTACTGTTGTATTAAGCAGTGTTAACCCACACTTGGGTAGGCCCATATAACGTGGATGAAGGGAGTGCCAGTAGCTTTTATTCATATTTACAGCCCTCAACGTTGGCATGCCCAGCATCTACAGGTTAATCTGGCACATGAGTAGCTTGGTATTTTGTTCCCCAGAAATATCAGTGTGATGCCAGAAATGTAGGGAGCTGTTAACATATAACTGATACTTTCACCTGAACATATCTAGATAATTATATGAAAGTAGAGCTGTCAGCTGTCAGTGTACCATCTTAGCAGTAGTGTGTGTGAGCAACTCTCAAAATATGTAGCAGTAACATCCACTTCTTGGACAGTTTGTATGTAAGATACACCTCATGTATATAATGATCTAGCAAAATCCATTTGCACAATATAAGGACATTGGATAGTGTAATAATACATGTAAGGGACATATAACTGCAGTTAATAGGAATGTAGTGAAAACTAGAAGGATATATAAGTTGTTAATTGAGCTATCATTTTCCACCCTTTTCCACCCTACTGTATGTGCATAAAAAATGCAATTCCACACCTCAATTAGTATGTCTAATCTCAAAACATTTGTTGGGACATATGTCCTATTGGCTTATAAATAATTGCATTTATTTCTATGCATGTGCCCTGTTAAAATACCACATTGGTGGCCTGTTGCCATCAATTCAACCTCCATGCTGTTGTAATGTCCACTATTGTTCTATATATGCATGTGCTATTCTTGCTTTTCAACTCTTGAAAATCTGGTGTGTTGAGTTAATGGGAATACTTCTGCATGCTGCTATAACTAATTGGGAATGCTGTTGACTGTTACTAACCCATATCTTTATTAAACTCTCCAAAACATAATTTGTATGGGAAGGCCGGTCCCAGTGGACCCACCTGTCCCACCTCAGCTGGCCATGGCACCTGGCATCAGCAGGTCCAGTGCCCAGCCTGGGACCTCCTCCTCCGTTGGCCCTGTGCCACGTTTTATCTACCTCCAAATTTATTCCATATGCACAGCTGTTACTGTTAAAGAAATGGACAGCTATGGACCTTCTCTACACCCGTCCTGCACATCCCGAGCTACTTTCCATACTGTCTTTCCCTCTTTGTGCCCCTTTTTCACCACCTTCCTATCTCCCCATTTTTCTTTTCTTTCAAAAACATGAGCGCGGGGGTTAGCGGGAGTAAGAACCATTAAGCAGTAGTTAGCGGGTTTGTTCGAGTGTACGTTTGTTTGTGCTTAGCTAAGCATTGCTAAGCATCGCGCAAACCCATGCAAACCCTCTTACAACTGCTTAAAAGTGCCTTAGTCACTTTGTATGTGAGGGCCCTTGTTCTGCTCAGGAGCAAAATAAAACACCTCTGTCAGTCTCGAACCCTAGACCTTGTATACACTACACAACATGAAGTACCACTAAGCCACGGTAGATATACAAGTTGGTGCTGAAATAAGTATATCATGCATCAGAAGGAGTGAATGTAAAGGAAAAATAGGAATGCCATACCACACAACTTGTTCTGTGGATCTTTACCAACAGTTGTGGGATTACATTACATGACTGTGATAAGAGAAGCAGCCATTCTAGCAGGAAATAATGTTACACCATCACTTTACAACCCCACACAGTATCACAGCAGGACAAACACTGGCATATCTGTTTAGGGCAGAGGCCATACCTCCCAACTGTCCCTAATTTTCAGGGATGCCCCTGATTTTGACACAAATTTTAGCCCTGTCCCTCTAAATCCCTCGTAAAGCTACTGACTTTGGCCAGAAAGGTGGTAAATTACACTTAATGAATAATGGCAATAATTATGAGTTAGACACTTCTTTTACTTCAGTAAAGGTGTATTAATTCATAGGCTCTGATTCTCTCACTGTTTCAACTTAATGGCACTAACATTTTAAAGGTGTCACTGACTTTTTCATTACTTTTCCCTGAGTCTGTTCAAATATGTACCTGAGTGTTTGAGAGGTCTGGCAGAGGCAGAAACACAGAGGCATATCAACCTTTCTGCTGTTACATACTGTGCAAACAGCTTTGGAATGAGTTTCAGAAGCATACCCTTATGTAGGAATACACCACTGAAATACAAATGGATGTAGCCATATACTGGTAGCAACCAACTGTAACAATGCCATTGCTCTATTGCTGAAAAGACCTGTGTGGTGCACAGACAAAAAATAACAGGCTATTGTCTGGCTAACATGTGGATAGGTCAACAGTTGGAAATTACGCAGACAGATTACTTGCCTTGATAAACTAACATGTACACAGCAACCCTGTAAGTCCAGCAAGATAAAATCCACACAATAATACTTATGCTCACTGTACTTCTGCACCCCTACCCAAATGTAGAATATACCTGTGTGTGCAGGGTCTACCAAGGATGTAGGTAAGCATACTCACAATACTGACATGTGTCCAGTTTTTTGAGCAGCTTGTGCTAATGTCAACACTAAAAAAGCACAAACTGTTTAGAACTGAGTAAATGAATATTCACAGTATAGCAGTTCACAGACAATTCTTGTGCCAAAGGAATACTTCTCAATCACTAGCTTTGTATGGCAGTTAATTGCAAAAGTTGAAAAGAAAGTACATCTTTCCATGTATCTTGGGGTAGCATTTTGAGGGGTGAGTACATTTCTTCACTAACAAGTGGGTACTGGAAGCAGCAACATTAGGTCTGAGAACAAAATGTAAATCTCTGGCTATACCCCTGGCTTCTGATATAAGAAGTATACCAACCTTCTGTCTTAAACAATGATGTCCACAGCAAACAAAGATGATCTCCATCTTGGAGAAAGCTGAAAGGGCCATGCCTACCTGAGTTAGCAATTTATAGTACTGGGTTGCTATGACAGTGATTACTGCAATTACTCCACAGTAGGCTGCATGAAATTAGCAAGTGGTGGCCACTAATTGGAGCAGAGGCCATCACATGCTCATGTGCAAACATATACAAAAGCAAGCTGCAATCTCTGCCAACAAACTCAATCACTCTATTGCAGAGACTGACAGAGAGAGAGACAGAGAGTGAGAGACAGAGACAGAGAAAAGGAAAAAGAAAAATAAATATTACCAAATCACACAAAGGAAAGGTATGTGACACATATGTATTTACTGGCATGTAGTAGATGTTATTGAAGAATAGTCTACATGATGTGAACCATTCATATCTGGCAGCAGTACTTATTTATGCATAGATGTTCTGCTTAACTACTGCTATGGACAATACAGTGTGTACCTGTGGGCAGTGGGGCATACCTGTGAAATGTGTAGCTCAGCATTAAATGCCAAAGTTCTGATCCATGTTATCTGTGTTCTGTACAGTAGTGTGGCCAATGGCTGTTGGGGGGATTAGCGCTGACATTATATAAACATGGGTGTGACAGAACA
Source organism: Protopterus annectens (assembly GCF_019279795.1). Taxonomy (NCBI): domain Eukaryota; kingdom Metazoa; phylum Chordata; order Ceratodontiformes; family Protopteridae; genus Protopterus; species Protopterus annectens. The sequence continues at coordinate 1,148,788,994 of NC_056726.1, read as the reverse complement.
ACACATGCATGATAGTCATATTAAAGTGTAGCTTAGCATTGACAACTGCCGTAGCAGTCTAGTATGCTTATCTAGCATTTGTAGCCATATATACCCCCCTAATGTTATTGTGTGTTCATATGTGACACCTGTTTGTGTTGCAGCGAGGCCCAACAGTTCAGCTGTGAGGTCCAGGGACTTACAACAGTGTGGACCTTGTGTGTGTATGCCACACACATACGGAGAAATATATATGTGTCATATATATTCACATCTGTATATGTGCATAGAGCAGGGGACATATTGCAACTGTTTCTGAAGGGTGGAGATATATATGCTGGTGAAGGTAAGTATGTGCATATTTGTTTGTAGGTTTTAGTGTGTGACAAACAAGACAGCATACAGTGATGGTATATGACATGTGGTGGTTAAACACTGTGGGTGGTTTGTTCAGTTTGCAATGTTGAAGCCAGTGAGGCCTGCTAAAGCTACCTGGGCTGTGAACAGCTTTGATGCATTTATCCCAAGACTGTGCGATTTTATTACATTACTGTACACCTCACATTCTTTGTATAATTGATATTCTCACTATGAAAGGTGAAATGTATATGTGCCTACATATATATGTATATGTACACCAATGGATGTGTATATCTGTATATATATATATATATATATATATATATATATATACATATATATATATATATATATATATACATATTTATATATACTCATACACACCTACATCTACTTGTTGCAATACATTCTCTGTGCTGTTAACTGACTGTGATGGTCCATGTGTTTGTGAATACGTCAAATATATGTATCTGTGGGATAGCTTAGTGGGAAACTGCTTATGTCATGGTATTATGGGTGCTTGCTTTGATCCTAGCAAAAGCTGTGTATTCTGTTGCTAGGTAGAAAAAGTGCTATTGCATACAGTGTGATTAAGTCCCTTGGTTTTAACTAGGGTGTGTCATTGGAGACTAAAGAACTACATCTATAATTATTGATTGGTACTGATGTTGAATCCAAATCCTGTGTGTACTGTAGTACTACCTGAAGCTCTGGGCCTGTATAGCAAAGTATGGTGTATGTCCACATTGCTTGCATCCACTGTTTTGTGTGGTCCCTGTATTCATCACAGATTACATTTCTCAAGATTAAGGTTGTGTAAGTACTGACACACAGTACTGTATAATACACACTGAAAGCTTATCTGGGTTGTCATACCTTTGTGTCCTGTAATCATTTCTGATGTGTTTGTGGGTATGTCTGTAACATGTCCTTTGACATATGTGTGGTAAAACATATAACTGCATATCTAACAACATTCATAGTGTACTACAGCAATATGTGACCTATATTCCCAATTGTGCACATATTTTGGACATGGGTTTGCCATTAACAAGTTGTGTGGTATAATAGTAATACATTTACTGGACCTTACACTGATTGTGATGGATGATTTATTTCTGTACACTTCAGCTTGATGTATATCTGCTGTGGCTAGGTGGTGCATTGTGTTGCATACAGTGTGCCAGGTACTCTTGTATAGTCTTATATAGTGATTTTATTTTGTTGCTGTGCAGAACATGGTCCATTAGATTGAGAGTGAGCCAGGCACTTCCAAGCAGTTGTGGGGTGAGCAGTAATAAGTGGCAGTTAAAGCGTTTCACTCTTGGTTAGCTAATAGGTTGCTATATATGACAGTTGAGTGATATCTGTACTGTATAATGTTAAATGTGCCATATGACTTGCTGAGACATATTTTTGTATTTATGTCTTCCAGGGATCATGGCACATCACAGGAACCCCACTTACAGTAGTGCTGAAGATGACATAATTACTACCAGTATGATTCAGCACTACAGTCTCATGTTCTCACAAACCAGCCAGGACCAGCAGGAGCATACTGCAATGTGGCAAGATGTTGTCCGCAGGGTAAATGAAGTAGGCCTGCATAACCGGACATATGAGCAGGTACGCCACCACTGCAGTGATCTTCTAAGACATGTCCGTCAGCGTGCTGCTGATGTGCGGAGACAACAGCTTGCAACAGGAGGTGGTGTTAATATCCATCCCCCCTCACCAGAGTTGAGGAGCTGCTCCTGAGCTTAGTGGCACCTGCCAAGCAACAACAGCAGCAGACATACACCATGATGGAGGTTGGAGCCACCCAGCAAGCACACATGGAGCATGCAAGTAACATGGCATATCTGTAGACTACTGTTATCTGTATTGGTAGATCATGCATATGTGAGATGTGGAGTGTGTCATTAAAAGATGTGGAGCTTGTTGTTGTGCAATACTAATCATTTGGAACATAATCTGTAGCCCTGTGAATGTAAACTGTTGTTGTACTGTAAGATTACAAACACACAGTAGCAATGCCACAGTTGTGGCCACTGACAAACTGTCTCATCTCTATGTAGGTTCCTCTGGGGTGACATCAAGGCAGCGGACAGATGATAGTGAGTGTGTTCTACATTTATCATTGTAAATAAAATGTGCATGTCATAGTTAAGGCTTAGCCCATCTACACATGTAACACACCTAGCAATAATGCATGTTGTGCATGTTTGGTGTAAGACCACGCACATCTCACTAATGTGATTAGCTGCCTCAAACACATGCAATACCCAGACCATCTCAAACAAATGTGGCTAGACTGTAGTGACCATTGGATAGGCACAGTTGATACTCAACATGCACATAACATACACATCTATGTCATACACAGAGCATTTTAACATGCTACACATAAAGGATTCCCAAACCCTCTGTAAAGACACACTCCAGTATCCAAAATCTCATCCACACATTACACATAATATATCTGTGGGGTAGAGGCCTATCATGGGGCATTTAAACACTCTGCAACACACTACACATTCATGTCAGGGAATGCTCCTTATTGGCCTCCTTACAAACTCATGTAACAACTGTTTGTGAAATGGTGAATGTAGCCAAGGTAGTACAGTTCCGGTACAGCATGAGTAGTGCTGGTTTGGGAAACATTTGTAGCCTTGAGTGACCACATGATGTTTCATGATGATGGCCTATGTTACTATACCCCATCCAGTTATTGTAAACACAGTACTACACATAGCTTTCATTGCTATACACCTTGCTATACACCTTAATGTTGCGTGTGTGCACACATATGCACCTCTAAACAATATGCATACCAATTGCCATTTGCACAACTGACACATATATGTCTTGTGATGCTATTGAGTTTTGAATACCTGCACAGCAATGTTGTGTCCATGTATGCATTGTGTTCCAGGGGGTGGCCCATCACCTAATAACAAAACACATGCATCAAAGCCATGTATACTGTTAGTAACAAGGACTGCCTACACTTGCACTCCATGCTGTTGAGCAACACATGTCCTGCATGCTGACATGTGTGATATGACTGTGTTGCTTGTGATACTGTACCCCACCATCACCTGCTATTGTGTATGTTCGGAGATTGCTGGTGTTGTGTGTGTCTGCTTTAGGGAGGAGTGTAGTTTTGTGTGTGTGTGTATGTGTGCATGTGTGCATGTGCGCATGTGTGCATATGTGCATGTGTGCATGTTGTCTGACATCAAGTTCAGGTCTTAAAGTGTGATTCCTGTTTTCCTCTCACAGGTGCCGAGGTGGGGCTGGTTCAGTACAGCAGGGAACCTGATGTCACTGTGACAGACAGTGATCATGAGGATAGGTGTGTTGAGGCACAGGCAGGTTTGTCAGGGTGTGTTGTTGGGCCACCAATTGACAGTACACAAGTCTCCTTCCCATCCATGCACACAGTCATACTGCATGTACATCCATCATCACCATTGCCCTTAGCTGAGGGACAGTGTATGGTTGGCACTGGCCAGGACAGTGTGGTATCTATGGCACATGTATCAGGACACAGCAGCCATAGCCAGATGGCTGGAATGGTACCACATAGACAGATGCCCAGGGGTTCTCGTCAGAGCACTGCTGGTCATCACAGTGGCAATGGTTCTGGACAGTGTCCTTGGCTGTGTCATACACAAGCTGCCATATGAAGTCACCACTCACCTAAAATGACACACATTAATGATGTTCACAGTCCACAAGGGTTGAGCTACAATGTCTTCTTCTCCTTTTGGATGCTCCCATTAGGGGTCACTACAGTACATCATTTCTTCCTGGCCTCTGCATCTTGTGCTATCATACCATCCACCTGCATGTCCTCTCTCACCACAGCCATAAACCTCATCTTAGGCATTCCTCTTTTCCTGTTACCTGGTGGCTTCATCCTTAGCATCTATTTCACAATATACTCTGCATCCCTCCTCAGCACATGTACAAACCAACTTAATCTTGCCTATCTGGCATGGTCTACTAACCTTCAAACCTGACCTGACCCTCTAATATTCTTATTCTTAAAACTGTCCAGCTTTGTCACACCCAGTGCAAATGTTAACATAAATTGATTAAGGGTAGAACTACAACTGGTCCTGGAAACTCTCACCCTATAAGCCAGACCAATGTTATCTAGAAGGCTATTGAGCACAGCATTATGGAACTCATTAACAGAGACATAATGAACCTGCAAACACTGCACCATACCCACTTAGGTTTTCTAAAGGCCAGATCATGGCTCCTATAGCTTGTAGACTTCAAACCAGTCCACAAGGCTATAGGTGAGGGAGGGTAGGCCAACACAGCCAAGCTATAGCTCACCAGCAATTCATACTCATCCCACATACTGGTATTATACATAACCTCAACAGACTGACCATAAATGATTGTTAGATGATGGCTTGACAACTGACACACAGATGTAGGACACACAGTAACATTTGCAGCCTCCATGTACTATTCTATGCCAGTAACAAGTGGTTTTCACCTGCACTCAGTCCTGGGACCACTCCTGTTTGGCATATAGCTTTCTTAGGTACAAGCAAACACAGTAGGGATATGTCTGCCCATGTTTGATGACAATGCATACTGTGGGCTATACTTTATTCTCCACATGACACACACATCCTCCAAAAGGGTATCATGCAGGCAGATACCTGGTGTCAAACTCATGCTGTAAAGCTATAAGCCTAAGAAAGCTTAGTTATCCACTTTTAGAAAACAAAGTATCCCAAGAGTACCACATAGGTAAAGCCTAAGAAAGCTTAGTTATCCACTTTTAGAAAACAAAGTATCCCAAGAGTACCACATAGGTAGTAGCCCCCAAAATGTGGAACAGGTACTAATGTATACATAGAGCCATGTGTTAAGTCATCTCTCCTTTGATGATCACATTACCAAAGGGTTTTGGAAATCCCTCTGTGGAGCACATAAGCAATAAAGGGTTTTCATGCAGATCCACAGAGGTTGTTGCACACCTATAATGATTAGTCATCTTTGCCAGACTTTGCTTACTTTGGAACAGGTTTCAAATATACCTCAAGCCTAAACCCTCACTCACACTCTTCAATAGAAACCGTGATGAGTGGATGTGAAATGGAAGACGTAGCCCAGGGATCACTGCAGTGGCTAAGCTTGTCACAAGCATACAGAAGTGACCTAATGTCTGGAAAGCACCAGCAAGCTCTGGCAAAGATAACACATGCGTTCATAGAGAAAGCAGAGTACCCACCTATGAAATACTTGAGGTCACACGTATGTATATGGATTTTCCCCACAGCTACCTTACATGTGTAATGCACATACAGTAATCGTTGTGATATGTCATACACTAGAAAAATCAAAACCCACTCCACATTGGCCAACAGTGTCACATACGTGGAACACAGACACAGTCTTCAAGTGCAAGATTCAAACTCTTTCTTAACTACATTATGACACTACAGCAATATGCATTTCCGTGACACGCTATACACATTATTGGGATTTTATGTTTCCACAGGTATATTTGTAAGTTGGTGACATCATCAGACTTGACAAAGATGTGTATACCCCTTTTAAGGGGTGTGAGTATTCTCCAACAAAGTTGCTCTTTTTCAGGGAGATACACACACACACACAGTAGACAAGTGCAGGATTCAAACCCCTACCTAACTACATTATGATACTACAACAATATGCATTTACATGATGCACTATACACATTACTGGGATTTCATTTTTCCACAGGTATATTTGTAGGATGGTGACATCATGAGACTTGACAAAGATGAGTATACCACTTTTAAGGTGTGTGAGTAGTCTCCAAAAAGGCTGCTCCTCCCCACAGAGGCACACACTCGCACAGTATTCAAACCCCTATCTAACAACATTATGATAGTACAGCAGTACGCATTTACATGACATGCTATACAAATTACTGAGATTTTTATCATTCCACAGGTATATTTGTAGGATGGTGACATCATCAGACTTGACAAAGATGAGTATACCACTTTTAAGGTGTGTGAGTAGTCTCCAAAAAGGTTGCTCCTCCCCACGGAGGCACACACACTCACACAGTATTTAAACCCCTATCTAACAACATTATGATACTACAGCAATACATATTTACACAATGCACTATACACATTACTGGGATTTCACTTTTCCACAGGTATATTTGTAGGATGGTGACATCATGAGACTTGACAAAGATGAGTATACCAGTTTTAAGGTGTGTGAGTAGTCTCCAAAAAAGTTGCTCCTCCCCACGGAGGCACACACTCGCACAGTATTCAAACCCCTATCTAACAACATTATGATATTACAGCAGTACGCATTTACATGACATGCTATACAAATTACTGAGATTTTATCATTCCACAGGTATATTTGTAGGATGGTGACATCATCAGACTTGACAAAGATGAGTATACCACTTTTAATGTGTGTGAGAAGTCTCCAAAATGTTGCTCCTCCCCAGGGAGAGAAACACACACACACACACACACACACACACACACACACACACACACACACACACACACACACACACACACACACACACACACACACACAGTTGGCAAGTGTGGTGTTCTTAATCCAAACTAAGTACTTCTTTACACTTCAGCAAGCAATATGGAGTTACAGGATACAATACAAACATTATTTGCTGACAGTCTGCACAAAGGTTTTTTTCACATTTGCTAACCTCAGCAGGCTTATCATACTAGGTGTATTGTGAGTGTATTGTGTGCATAGGCCATGACCATATCATATATGGGTTGATGCACCAGATGCCAGCACACACAGGGTCAAACCTTGAGTAGCATCTTACCTTCACCTACATGATACTGCAATATAACAGAAAGATGATAAACTTCAACAATTGGCTGAGCTTCTGGTGTCATTCAAAGGGGATCCAGTCTCTGTCTGCCTGTGATGACATGATAGACAAGCCTTGTTGCTTCACTACAGATGGTTTGCATCTGCCGCCCCTATGCTTCTGAATACTGGCCAAGGCTCTTGCTGTTCCTATATTACCTTTTTTAGGCAAGGCTCAAAGGTTCATAGCTTCATAAGTAGGTACTAGGCTATCAGCCCTGGGGCCTATACAAGCCCAGCTAAAAATGTACCCTGGCTTTTGCCACCCAAGAAATTTCTTTTCCTGTTCACGGACGAGCAGAGACACAGAGGTGATCCCCAGGGTGAATTTCCTATTTCCCATCCAATCATCAAGGTTTTTCTTGAAGAGTGCTAATGAGGAGCTTTGTTTTATATAGATAGGTAGTTTATTCTAGAGTATGTGAAGTCTCTGGGACAGGAATCTATCCCTCTGGCATGTTTTGTTTATTTTGGTGACAAGGTTTAGGTCCCTAGAGCATGTAGGTTCATAGGTTCATAGGTAGGTACTAGGCTATCTGCCCAAGGGCATTTATAAGCCTAGCCAGAATGTGCTAGCTTTCGCCTCCCTTTTAAATTAGTTTCCTGGGCCTCTGTCTAGCAGGGTCACTGAAGTGATGCCAGGGGTAAATTTACAATTTCCCATCCACTCGTCAAGATTCCTCTTGAAGAGAGTCTGCGAGGGGCTCTGCCTAACATCAACTGGGATTCTGTTCCAGAGCGAAGGAAGTCTCTGGGACAGGAATCTATCCCTCCAGCACATCCTGTTTATTGCTTTGTTGATGTTTAATTCACTGGAGTGTGTGGCTCTAAGAGATTTGTTTTTCTTGAGGTGGAGCATGTCCATTAATTCCAGGTTGGACATGGCCTTATACATAGGTTCATAGGTTCATAGGGTCATACTAGGCAATCTGCCCTAGGGCATTTATAAGCCTAGCCAGAATGTGTTTGGCTTTCGCCACCCATTTTAAATTTATTTTGCTATGCCCTTTTTCGAGGTTAGTATACTGTGCCTCTGTCTAACAGTGACACAGAAGTGATACCCATCAGGCATAGATCACCTCTGAGCAGGCAGTAAGCAACCAAGCAGAGCTGGAGTTTCTTTAGTCGAGCTGCATAGGGCATCTCTTTGAGGCCCATGATCCTCTTGGTGAGGTGCTTCTGTTGTCTTACCAGCTGTTGCATGTGCCAATTAAGGTACATACCAAATGGGGCATTGTACTCTATTATGGGCCTAATGAGTGATGAGTGGAGGGGCACAATGACCTCTCGATCTAGAGGTGAACCCTTTTGTGATTAGGTGGGCTACATAGAAGGAATATGTAACCACTTTGGCAATGTGATTATCAAAGGAGAGGTTACTATCTACCTGGGTCCCCTGGTACTTAATTACATTTTCCGTACCTAGTGGATTACCACCTATGTGGTAATTCATGGGCACTTTGTTTTTTCCAAAGGGGATGACTATGCATTTTATGGCATTCAGCTTGAGACCATGGTTTTAACACTAGGTGTCTGTCTCTGTAAGACCCTTCTGGAGGATGTCTGTGTTAGCCAGAGAGTTGATTATGGCCCCCAGTTTGCAATCATCTGTGAACTTGGTCAGCCATAGTCCTCCCATGCTTGCCTGTACCTCAGAGAAGTATATACTGAACAGGAGGGGTCCCAGGACCGAGACCTGTGGGATGCCACTTGTAACTGGTTTAGATTCGGAAATGGCACGCGCAACTCTGACCATGTGTGTTCTATCCGTGAGTCTATTGGCCACCCATCTTGTGACATAGGGGTTAATGTTCCAGCTGGTAAGCTTGTCTATGATGCCAGAGTGGGGAATGGTGTTGAAGGCCTTAGTGAGGTCTAGGTAGGCTGTGTGGACTACCTTCCCTTCATCTATGGCCTTGGTAACTGTTTCAAAGAAGTCAACTAGGTTTAGGCGGCAGGATCTGCCTTTAACAAAGCTGAATTGGGTAGGGTCCAGTGTCTGGTCATTCCCAATGTCTCTATTTTTGAGTTCCATGATAATTCACTCCATAGCTTTGCAGACCAGGCTGGTCAAGCTTATAGGGCGATAGTTCCCAGGTCCTGTTGTGGCACCACCTTTGTGGAGCGGGATGACTGTTGCTGTATGCCATTCTTTGGGTACATAGCCTGTGGTAAGGCTGAGTCTGAACAGTGAATTTAGGTGAGGGTTTAGTTCCTTTTGGAGCTTGTGTAACATGAAGCCTGGGACACCATCTGGTCCCACTGATGCTGTGTTCTTAGCTTTGGAGAGGGCTGTTTTTACCTGCATGTCCGTGATGTCTGGGGCTCTGTGTTCATCTGGGATGGACACAGGCCCTTTTGGGGGTGGGGGTGAAGTTTGCACTAAACTTGTCTGCCAGGATGTTGGCAATGTCAGTTGGTTCAGTGTATTTTTTGCCATTTTGCAGTAGCTCAAAGCATATCTAAGAGTTGCCACCTAAATGTTTGATATAGCTAAAGAAGGCTTTGTGGTTATCTTTAGATTCCTTGGCAATTTTCCTTTAGAAACTGGCCTTGGATGATTTTATGAGCGATCGTAGTTTCTTGCTAATAATGATCAGTGTTGCCTTTTTTTTGAATTTTGCTCTATCATGTATTAGTTTCTTCCTTCTGTTGTGTAGCTTATTTATGGTGAAGGACCACCAGACTGGTTTCCTCTTTTTGTAGGAGGGAGTCTTGGTTTTACTCAGGATGGCTCTATCCATGCACCCCTGTAGATGCTCATATAATGCACTTGTAAAGGATTCTGCAGATTGGATAGCAATATCCTGTAGCAAGGGGGCTTTGAAACTTTCCACTTTGGTCTTGAGAAGTGTGAACTTTGTTTTTGAAAAGTTTTTCACAGTGGTTTCATTGACTGGGGGTGGGGTCGGGATGTGGATGTCCAGTGTGATTACTTTATGATCTGATCTTACCAGTGAGGGGTTTACCTCTGGTGTGGAACACTGATCCCCCATGTTGGTGATGATCAGGTTCAGTACGTTGTCACCTCTAGTGGGCATGGTGACCAGCTGTTCCAGGGCGTTTGAGTTTATAAACTCTAGGAAGCATTGGGCAAAGGAGTTTGTACTTGAGTAATTCTCCCAGTCAATGTTTGGGTAGTTGAAATCTCCTAATATCATGGTTTTTGGTAGGACCTTTATATTTTCCAGTGTTCTCAGGAATGCTGTGTGAGGGTCCTGAGACAAGGTAGATGATCTGTAGCAGGCTACGATCTGATAAGCAGCTTTGCCCACTGTTAGTTGCACTTGGATGGTCTCCGAGGCCCAATGCTGTGTCACTAACCTGGAGGTGTGGGTATCCTTTATGAAAATGGATACATCCCCTCCTTTTGTATTTCGGTCCGGGTTTGGGGGCAAAGCTCGGAGAGATTGGGATTTCTTTAAGTGGAGCATGTTCAACAGCTCTGTGTTTGACATAGCTTTGTATGTTAGGCAGAGATCATCTCTGAGTAGGCGATATGCAACAGAGTAAAGCTGGAGTGTTTTGAGATGGTGTGTGTAGGGCATGCATTTGAGGCCACTAATCCTCTTTGTGAGATAGTTCTGCGGGCTTTCCAGTTGTTGTAGATGTCTTCTGAGGTACATACCAAAAGGGGCATTGTACTCTATAATGGATCTAATGAGTGATGAGTAGAGGGGTACAATGACCTCTTTTTTTCTGCATGAGAAACCTTTTGTGATGAGGTGTGCCACATCGAAGGATTTCCTGACTACTGTGGCAATGTGATTATCAAAGGAGAGTCTACTGACCACCTGTGTCCTAAGGTCTCTTATCACACTTTCAGTGTTAAGTATACTACCGCCTATGTTGTAGTTCATGGGTACAAAGTTTTTAACCAAAGGGGATAACAATGCACTTTTTGACACTGAGCTTGAGGCCATGGCTTCGACACCAGGCATCTGTCTCAGAGAGGCCCTTTTGTAGGATGTCCACATTGTTAGTAGTTTCAATTATGGCTCCTAGTTTGCAGTCATCTGGGAACTTCATTAGCCAAAGACTTTCTGTGTTAGCCTGTACTTCAGGGAAGTAGATACCAAACAGGACAGGACACAGGACTGAACCCTGTGGTACTCCACTTGTCAATGGTCTGAAGTCGGACTTGGAGTCTGCAACTTTCACAGTGTGGGTTCTGTCAGTGAGCCAGTTGGCAACCCATCTTGTGACACAGGGATTTATACCTAGTTTATTGATAATTCCAGAGTGGGGGATGGTGTTGAAAGCCTTGGTAAGATCTAGATAGGCTGTGTGAACCACCTTACCCTTATCTACGGCTTTAGTGACTGCTTCAAAGAAGTCTATCAGGTTTAGGAGACATGATCTGCTTTTTACATACCTGAAATGGTTGTGGTCCAGAGTTTGGAGATTGCCAATGTGTTTGTTTATAAGTTCCATGATGATACGTTCCATGGCCTTGCAGACCAGGCTCATCAGGCTAATGGGGCGCTAGTTCCTGTGGGCCGTGGTGGCTCCCCCCTTATGTAGTGGGATAACAGTCACTGTGCACCATTCAGCGGGTGCAAAGCCTGAGGTGAGGCTATGATTGAACATGGTACTCAGGTGTGGTGCCAGTTCATTCTGCAGTTCGTGTAGAACACATCCTGGGATGTTATCTGGTCCCATGGATGCTGTATTCCTGGCTTTGGAGAGTGGTTTTCACCTGTGCAGCTGAGATGACAGCAACTTTGCATTCTTCCCGTATAGAGATGGGCTCTTTCATGGGTGAGAGGGGGTAAAGTTAGCACTGATCCTATCTTCCAGGATGTTGGCAATATCAGTTGGGTCTGTATGTTTAATGCCATTGTGCTGTATCTCAGAGCAGATCTGAGTGTTGCCATTGTGACATAGCTATAGAATGCTTTGTGGTTGTCTTTAGAATCAGTGGTGATTTTGTTTTCATAACTGGCTTTGAAGGATTTTATCAGGGATTGCAGCTTCTTACTGAGACTGACCAGGGAGCTCCTCCACTCATGGGTTTTACCCTCTTTTGCAACAGTTTCTTCCTTCTGTTGTGGTTTGTTTATGGCAGGGGACCACAAGATTGGCTTCCTTTTCTTGGAGGATGGCATCTTGGTTCTGTTTGGGATAGCACGATCCATGCACTCATGTAAGTGCTTATAAAGTGCAATTGTGTTGGATTCAGTAGTTGTAACTATATTGTCCATCTGCATAGGTGTCCTGAAGTTCACCACTTCTGTCTTAAGACTCATGAAGTTTTCTTTGGAGATATTTTTTAACATGCTTTCCTTAATGGGGGGGGGGGGGCAGAATGTGGATATGTAAGGTAATTAGCTTATGGTCAGATTGGACCAATGAGGCATTGACTTCAGGTGTGGAACACCAGTCACTCAGGACAAACCAAACCCCATAATCAACACAAATAACCACAAAGTGAGCTAAATGCTACTCATTGCCAGAATTCTCAGCCTCCAGATGCACACACTTGAGGCACTTTTCAGTATGTTGAATATTGATATCTGTGCAGTAACAGAAACCTAGTTCAAGGCTTCAGAGAGCACACCAACACTACCAGGATACAACTCATTCCATACCTTCCAGCATCAGAACATGGATCATAGCACATAGGGTGGGGATGTATCCATATTCATCAAGGATACTTACACCTCTCTCTACATGCTCTCTACAGGATATGTACCCATAGAATGTTGCAGAACAACATTCTTCCCACTCCACAGGGGTGGGGCCACAAAAGATCCTTGGCATTCATGCTCTATGAACCTGACAAGTCTGATCTGCAAGGCAATGGAGCCAATCGTAATGGAAGTCAACAATAAAGACATTGGGAACCTTCACATAGTTGAGCACACCCAGTTTGGCTTTGTCAAATGCAGATCACGCCTCCTGAAATGGGTGGATTTTTTTGAGACAGTTACCCAGGCTACAGATGATTGAAATGAACTCCACACAGCCTACCTATACCTTGCTAAAGCCTATGACACCATTCCCCAGTCAGGTATCATAGATGAACTCACCAACCTGGGCATGAATCCATACATCACAAGATGGATTGCAAACTGGCTCACAGATAGATCCCACAAATTAAGAGTTGCTGGCTACATGTCAGACTCTACACTGGTAACAACTGGTGTCCCCCTGGGTTAAGTCCTGGGGTCCCTTCTGTTTGGTATAGACTTCTCAAAAGTACATACCAACACAGGAGGGTTGTAGTTAACTAAGTTTGCTGGGAACTGTAAAGTGAATGCCATAATAGATTCCCTGGATGACACAAATATTCTCCAGAAGGGACTCTATGAGACAGATGTGTGGTGTCTGAATCATGGCCTCAAGCTCAATGTGGAAGAATGCATAGTAATCCCATTTGGTGAATACAAAGTACCCACAAACTGCCACATAGGTGTTACCCCCTTAAAACTGACAAGGTAATAAGGGATCTGGGGACACAAGTAGATAGTCATCTTTCCTTTGACAACCATGTTGCCAAAGTGATTGGGGAAACCCTATGTGGCCCACCTTATCAACAAAGTGTTTGCATCAGGCTCAAAAGAGGTAGTGGTGGCCCTCTACTCTTAAGTCATCAGACCCATCATTTAGTACAATGCACCATTTTGGATGTACTCAACTAAGCATATCCAGCAGCTGTAGAGACCACAGAGGTACCTCACCAAGAGGATTACTGGCCTCAAACAGTTGTGTTATGCAACACAACTGGTAAAACTAAATCTGTTCTCTGTTGTGTACCACCTACTCAGAGGCACACTCTGCCTAACATACAGAGCCATGTCCAACACATAACTGTTGAACATGCTCCATCTACGAATAACAAAATTGAGTCACACTACACACTTTAGGGTTATGAACCTCATCACAACAATGAATACAACATGCTGGTGGGATAGAGTACCATCCCGGACACTTGCCTTACTGTGGAACAGAGTCCAAATGTACATCAGACAGAGCCCCTCGCTGACATTCTTCAATAGGAACCTTGATGAGTGGATGGGAAACAGACAATTCACGCCAGGAGTCACATCAGCAGCCCCACTAGAAAGGGGCTTAGGGTACTAACTATTAGAACAAGGGCTTGGTAGACTACCCAATGGGGGGGGGGGTGAAAGCTGCACAACTTGCCTAGGCTAATATATGCCTTCGTGAAGATAGTCTACTACATAGCTATGATCCTATGTGACAGGTAAATGTCTACAGATAGTAGATGTGTACTTCATTGTACACTCATGTAGTACAGCAGGCACATGGACCACATACACTGTAATGATTACAGATACTGGTGGCTGTTATGTACAGTGGGTGAGATGTGCACCTCATGTCTTTTGTGCCATTGAGATGTGTGCAGGGTGGGACAGTCCTGGATGGCTCCCTGTCATGGTCACTCTCTTACACACATCTCTGCCCATCCATCTTTACTTATTATACTATGTTCCCCCTACATATATATATATATATATATAATATATATATATATATATATATATATATATATATATATATATATATATATATATATATATATATATATATATATATAGGTACATAGGTGGGTAATAGGCTATCTGCCTGAAGGCATATATTAGTATGGCCAGAGTGTGCAGCTATCACCACACATGGGGTTAGTTCCCTAGGCCTCTGTGTAGTAAAGCTGATGAAGTGATCCATGGTGTGACAGTTCAGTTTCACATACACTCATCAAGGCTCCTCTGGAAGAGTGTCAGTTAGGGACTCAGCTTAATGTAGGTTGGGAGCCTGTTCCAAAGCAAGGGAAGTCTGTGAGTTAGTAATATATCCCTCCAACATGTTCTATTTATTGTTGTGATGATGATATCCCTAGAGCATGTGGCACAGTGAGCTTAGGTTTACTTCAGATAGCGCATGTACATCAGTTCTGCATTGGACATGGACTTGTCTGTTGGGCAGATATCACCTGAGTAGACAGTATGCAACAGAATACAGATTGAGTTAAATTCAGTCTTGTTGCATGAGGCAACTGTCTGAGGCCAGTAATCCTCTTGTTGAAGTCATTCAGTGGTCTTTCCAGCTGCTGAAGGTGCCTAGTCAGATTCATCGCAAGTGTGCCGTGATACTCTCTGATGTGTCTGATGACTGATGAGTTGAGGGAACCTCCTTTGACCTACATGCAAAGACCTAGGTAATTTGTGGGAACACATAGCATGATTTTCTAACCACTTTGTGAATGTGTTTCTGGAAGTAGAGATGACTATCCACATGTGTCCATAGATCCCTTATTATCACCTACATATTTAGGGTGATTCATAGGTTCATAGGTTCATAGGTTCATACTAGGCTATCTGCCCAAGGGCATTTATAAGCCTAGCCCATAGTTATGTGGCTTTCGCCACCCCTTTAGTTTGAATAAAAACTATGCCTATCATTTTTCTGTGCCTCTGTCAAGCAGTGACACTGAAGTAATCCCTGGGGTATATCTGCGATCTCCCATCCATTGGTCAAGATTCCTCTTGAACAAGGCCAGCGAGGTGCTCTGCCTCACATGTACCGGGATTTTGTTCCACAGCATAGGGAGTCTCTGGGTGATGAATCTGTCCCTCCAGCACGTTCTATTTATAACCGTGTCAAGGTTTAAGTCTCCGCCCTTGTGGTTCTGAGGGATCTAGATTTTTTGAGGTGAAGCATATTCATCAAATCTGGGTTTGACATGGCCTTATATGTCAGGCACAGGTCACCTCTGAGCAAGCGGTATGAGACTGAATAGAGCTGGAGTTCTTTCAGTCGGGCAGCATAAGACATATTTTTGAGACCCTTTATCCTTTTGGTGAGGAACTTTTGGGGCCTTTCAAGCTGCATCAGGTGTTTGGTCAGATACATTCCGAACAGGGCATTGTACTCAATCATAGGTCTAATGAGTGATGAGTACAGGGGGACGATGACCTCCCTTGATCTAGATGTGAATCCCTTCATGATCAGGTGGGCGATATAGAAGGTTTTCCTAACTACTTTAGCAACATGAGTGTCAAACGAAAGGCTACTGTCAACTTGGGTCCCCAGATCCCTGATAACTTTTTCTGTGCTCAGTGGATTGCCACCTATATGGTAGCTAGGGGTAACCTTGTTTTTCCCGAAGGGTATGACTATGCATTTTTTGGCGTTTAACTTCAGGCCATGGCTCTGGCACCAGTTATCCATTTCTGTGAGGCCCTTCTGGAGGATATCTGTGTCAGATGTGTTTCGACTATGGCGCCCAGTTTGCAGTCATCTGCAAACTTTGTCAGCCATAACCCTCCTGTGTTTGCTTGTACTTCAGAAAAGTAGATGCCGAACAAGAATGGACCCAGGACTGAGCCCTGTGGGACACCACTTGTGACAGGCTTTGAGTCTGACATGGCTCCAGCAACTCTGACCCTGTGGGTTCTGTCGCTAGCCAGTTTGCAACCCATCTTGTGATGTATGGGTTTACATTCAAGCTGATGAGTTTTTCGATGATACCTGAGTGGGGTATTGTGTCGAAGGCCTTTGCCAGGTCGAGGTAGGCTGTATGGACTGCCTTTCCTCATCAATGGCCTTGGTGACTGTCTCAAAAGTCAACCAAGTTTAAGAGGCAGGATCTGCCTTTGACAAAGCCAAACTGGGTTGGATCCAAAGTCTGCAAGTTCCTATGTCTTTATTTATGAGTTCCATTATGATCCTCTCCATGGCTTTGCAGATAAGGCTTGTCAAGCTAATGGGGCGGTAATTTCCAGGGTCTGTGGAGGCACCGCCCTTATGAAGTGGGACCACAGTCGCGTGCGCCACTCCTTGGAGTATCCTGAGGTGAGGCTAAGATTAAACAGCTGTCCTAACTGTGGGTTTAATTCCTCGTTGAGTTCATGAAGCACACAGCCGGGGACACCATCCGTCCCATGGATGCTGTGTTTTTGCCTTAGTGAGGGCAGTTCTCACCTGGGCGTTGGAGATGTTTGGGGGGCTACAATCCTCTGGAATAGATATCTCTCCTTTTGGGGGGGAGAAGTTTGCACTGAACCTGTCAGCCAGTATGTTAGCAATGTGTGTAGGTTCAGTAATTTTCACATCATTTTGAACTAATTCTGAGCATATCTGGGAATTTCCTCCTAGGTTTCTAACATAGCTAAAGAAGGCCTTATGATTGTCTTTAGAGTCCTTGGCGATTTTTCTCTCAAAATTTGCCTTGGATGATTTTATGAGAGCTCTTAGTTTTTTACTTATAATGATCAAATGATGGCACCTATGTGGTATTTGTATGACTGTAGCTGGAGGCCATAATTTTGATAACACATCTGTCTGACTGAGACCCTTTTTTAGGATGTCTCTGTTGTCCTAAACATTGATTATGACAACCTTTTTGCAATCATCCACAAACTTTGCTAAACATAGCCCTCATGTGTTTGACTGTATTTCTGAAAAGTATACACCAGAAAGGATGGGTCCCAGGACTGAGCCATGGGGGACAGCAGTTGTTATCAGCTTGAACAGGAGACCACAATTCTTATCTTGTGGGATCTATCTGTGCCCCAGTTGGCAATCCATCAGATGACATACGTGTTTATGCACAGGTTGTTGATATTGTGGATACGACATGTGTGTGGGATGTTGGAAAGGACTTTTCAAGCCCTATGTAGGCGTGTGGAGCTCATTTCATTGATGTATGTCCTAGGTGACTGCCTTGAAAACTATCTAGCATGTTTAGGAACCATGATCTGCCCCTGGCCAAACCGCAATGGGTAGGGTTGGGTGTTTGTAGGTTCCCAATAGCTCTGTTTATGAGTTCTATAATGATGGACTGCATGGCCTTGCAGATCAGGCTTATTAGGCTCATAAGACTATAGTTCCCATGGTCTGTTGTGTACCGACACTTGTGGAGTGTGCCAAACGTTGCTGTAACCCATTCAACAATTTCATATCCTGTACAGAGGGTGAGTCTCAACAGACTGTTCAGGTGCAGGGTCTATTTGTTTTGGAGTTCACATATGACACAGCCAGGGAAACCATGTCATCCCATAGATGTTTTTAGGTTTGGATAGAGCTGTTTAACCATTGTATATGTGATTTCTGGGTTTTCACAATCTCCAGGTATGGTAATGGGCCCTTTTGTCAGTGAGAGGGGGGTAAATATGTATGAACCTGTCTGTCAAGATGTTGGCAATGTCAGTCATGTACATGTATTGATTTACACTCTGCACTGACTCAGAACATATATGAGGTTACATTGATTTTATGACATAGCGAAAGAAAGCTTCATGGTTCTCTATGGACTCTTTGGCAATATTTTTGCCAGATCATGACTTGGATAATGTTAGGAGTGCTCATTGTTTCTTGATGATACTGATCTGAGATTCATTGATCTTTTCATTTTCACTTTCACTGAACAACTTAAGTACTTGTAGTACATAGTTTTATTCTGACAGGGGTCTAATATATTATATGGGTCTGTTTTCATATCACTGTGTGCGCAAGGCAGGATTGGTGAATATTTATTTTATTTTATTTAACATTTGTTGACCAGGAATGTCCGACTAGGTTCCATAGAGCCTGTTTTCAGCGGAGGCCCAGGGAGAAATGCTCCAGATGCATGTCTTTGGAATGTGGGAGGAAACCGGAGTACCTGGAGGAAACCCACGCGAACACAGGGAGAACATGCAAACTGAATAGTGACAAGTGTCTGGAGTAAGAACTGCAACTGCCAGATATGTGTGGCCCACTGCTGTACTCAGATATGGCCTAAGTGTGTGAGCATGCCCAGGATGACCTTTCAGTATGTTGTTGACTGAAATTTATTAAATTTGTTTAAGTGTGTGAGCATGCCCACTATGGGCATATACACTATATGTGTGTGAAAAATCAAGTTGGTTTTTACTTCAGCGGTCACCTTTGTGTTGTACATTGACAGAAAGCATGCTGTGCCTGCAGGGCTTCCATGAGTCAATTTTCATAAACTTATCAACATTTCTACATACAGGGGGGACAGCTATTATTTGCACATTTCTACCCGGGGGGGCACACCTGATTGTTACTGTGGGTGTCCATAGGATGAGAGGTACACCTGACACCTACATATTTGCTAGGCCTGCACTGCTATGTCAGGTACTCCATTTCAGTCTGTACTGTTGCCTATTGTACTGGCTTGAGGCATACCACTGTACTACAGACCTTAGCTTCCAATTACATGCATATTAGTTTGTGACTTCATAGCCCACCTGACCCCCATCACACTGCTTGGCCTGCTGTTTATCTCTCTGTATAGGCCTGGGGGGAGGTGACTCATATGCCTCTTCAGAGGGCAGGATACAGCATTTGTTTGTGTTTGCATTTGTCTACAATTGTCCTGCTGGTTGTGACTGTTAGGTATGTGACCTTCCCAACTGGTATGTGTGACTGACTTAAGTTGTGTCATTGCCAGTGAAATGCTGTCATGGCTAAGAGGTTCAGTACTGTGACTACAGTGCACAGTATCCTGAGTTCGAGCCCTGTCACTGCTTTTTATTTTCCAGCTGGGCAGACCTGACTGGTTAACAAACAGTAAAGCAGGTGTGAGCATGTTTACCTGACTTAGTTCGACTTTGCCTGACTTTGCCCAACATTGCCTGACTTTGCCCAACATTGCCCGACTTTGCCCGGTGCGCAGGTTCGCGCAATTGTATTTAAATATGTTCAATACTGGTAAATTTTGCTTAGCAGTGCTTTATATTGCTTAAAATAGGGATCCATGCCTCAGGTGGTGCTGCAGGGCTGCCTATGTTGGATGCACATATTACACACCCTATACATTTTCAAAAACATGTAGTGTCAAGTTAGGCATCTCTTTTACTATATGTGCGAGTCAGAGAGAGGTGTCATTTCCAGGGTTCCTACTGAGTAAGTGTATGTGCTATCTGTTGTCTCTTTGCCAAGGCCAGGGCATACTGGGTATGCCTTCTTCTGCCTACTGGGGCAGGCTCAGGTTGTTCCTCCTCCAAGTCATGCTGTGCGTGTGCAGGCCTTGGCAATGGTGGGGGGCTGTTTGGCCTGCCCCATGTTGTTCCTGCTGCAGCTGTTTCCGCAGGATCATATTGTGTAGCATGGCACATACCATGACAATTTGGGTACATGTAGTTGGTGAGTACTGCAAGGCTCTACCAGATATGTCCAGGCACCGAAACTGTGACTTGAGCATCCCAAACACATGCTCAATTATGTTTCTTGTCTTGTCTTGTTCAGGTGTGTGTGCATTTCTGATGGGTGTCATCAGCCACAGCTCCAGTGCGTATCCAGCATTCCCCACTAGGTGACCATCAGGGATGTCCCCATTGGCAAATCTCTGGTACAGCTGCATCAGAATCCAGATGTGGGAATCGTGATAACTTCCAGGGCAGCCAGCACACACATTCATTATTATGCCCTGGGCATCACACACAACCTGGCAGTTGATGGAGGGGAGCCCTTGCGGTTGATGTAGAACCTACCCCGCTCACCGGGTGGTGCTTTGATGTGTATGTGCATGCAGTCTATTCACTCACTACCTCAGGGTATTCTACTACTTGGTGAAAAAGACATATATTGATGGCCAATGCCTCACGGGAATTGGGGAAATATACGTGCTCATCGACATGTGCTGACATGGCATCCAGGAACTGGTGCAGTACCCTGGATGCTGATGCCTGTGAAATCCCCATCGTATCACCAGTTGGTCTCTGGAAGGTGCCTGCAGCTAGTATTCTTAGGCCAACACATACCTTGGTATCCACTGGGATGGGTTCCCCTCTGTTGGTTCTGTGTGTGAGGCGTGGCCGGCACAGCTCAACAATTTGCTGCAGGAGGTCTCTGTCCACCCTATAATGCTCAACTATTTCCAGCTCATGTAGCCCCTGGTAGGTTACCCTGGATCTGTACACTCTTCTCCGTCTCCTCACTGTGGGTTGCTCAGCAGCATTCACAACATCACCACCCTCAGCACCTTGCACATGTTGGTTTATGATAGTAAGAGCAGCCCCTAACATTTTGTCTGACTTTAAAGTTTTTACACTTTCCCTCTTTGTATACTGCAGTGTTACAGAGTTATTTTGAAAAAAACAAGGAAGAATACTGTTTGCAGAGTTTAAAGTACTGGGCTGGGCTGGGCTAGTCTGCTACCTGTGTAATTGGCTGATTCGGATATATTTCACCTGGCAGCTCTGCTAGTTCTCCTTGGTTAACTTCCTACTACTTCTTTTCCTTCCTTTTCCCTTTCTGTTTCTGCCCAGGGCAGCACCGCGCAAACAAGCGCACATGCACGCAAATGCTGTGTGCATGTTTGCAATAAATTTTAGATGTATTCACGGAGTACTTTTTTGGTTTCTGGTTTTCAAAACGGACAACTGTGGACATGCCTCTTGCAATCCTGAGCAACTCAGGGCAAACACAAGACACTGTGCTCCAATAGGCTTACAGCCTTTTTGACACACTCCCTCATGATGTTACCTATATTCTACCCTACTACTCACCTACTCCAACACTTACACTCTTGGGACATGGCTCACATGCTTGGGAAAATTGGGAGTCACTATCCTTATCCTCATTTGCATAGGATTGCCTACTAATGCATGGTTACATCTCTCACACTGAGCTTTTCCCCCCTTAGCAACCACTACTCAGTGGCCATGTTGTCTTCAGCCTGCCATTCACCTGCATGGCAGGATAAACTTTTTAGTGAAAATGGCTATTTTTGGCTATTTTTAAATTATTTTGTTGTTTTTTAAAGCGCCGCACGTTTGCACGGTGCTGTGCTATGCTTAAACATCAGAGATCGGGGAAAAAAAATTATATTTTAATAATTTTAAACATTTATAAATGCCAATGGTCTTATATTTGGCCATTGGCATGCTTCCTCAACTGTATGCATCCTTTATTTGGAGCTGTCATAGCTCCATTTAGCTATTTGCGGAATGGTACTCCCTTACCAATGGAGTACATTTCTGCAGATAACACTAATCTTCCACGGACAAGTTAGTGTTTCCTGGATTGCAAATGTACCTCATTTGCACAGCTTTCACAGCAAATAAGGTAATTTACATACCATGATGCTGTCTGTGCAAGAGTAGCTTTAGCAGCTCTCGTGCACATCCCTGCTGGCTCTACCAGGATCGCACGGCAGACATATTGCCTCCGTGAGCTCCTACACTCTACTTGCACTCTATGCAAGCTTTCGTGAATCCAGCCCCTTGGCTTGTGCTAACATGTTAAATACGTTTTTCATTGTTCTGTTACCTGATGAGGTAAGCTCTTTCATTTTCATATAAATTAAATATTCTTTAGTTATATACATATCCCTTTAGTTTAATTAATTTTAATTATAATAATGATTATATGTTGTCCTTTTAGATATTCTGTAGTGCTAACACAAAGTAGTTGTCATATAAGAATATAAATACTTTAAATAAACTAGATTAGTGACAACATTTTATTATATTACTGAATATAAATCCACAGTAATAATATACAATAAAAAGTGAGGAGGGGGAGGGAGAAGAGGGAAGGGGATATATGCATAATCTCCCTTTTACGTTAATACTATTATACTTGGAAGGAGAGATGGATACATAGTATAATAGGGGCATAACTTCACCTTTAAAGATAAACACCCAATATTTTTTTCTATAATTTCAATTTGGTCTCTGTTTAAACATCATAATTTCATGTAACAATTACTAACACATTATAGCATGGCTTTCAAATATATTACTTTATATATACAGTTAGTTTGCTATAATTAAATGTCTTTAAATATTTCCTTGAACCTGCATCATATCTTTATAAACTAATATGATATGATGTGTGTTATGATTCAGTGTGCTTTGATATATAGCTATATCTTTGTGATGTTTGCATTCAAAAGGATGAGCAGGGAAAACAGAGATGCTGTCATTAGTTTTTATTTATTTATTTTTGCTTCCTAGTAAGGTGGGTTGTTAATGTTGGTGAATATATGTGGTAAAGGTGATGATTTACATGCTTTCTTTATGTAATAACCCAGTATTTAACTAAAGCAAATGTACTAGTGTTTTGTCATGCTGAATGCTCATTACAGCTAAATGGTAACACTTCAGCTAACCTTTACCCACGAGCTGACAGCTTCACAAGCTTAATTTTTTGAAGGAACTGTTTTTTCTGTTGTTTCCCGCCGATGACTTTTAGAGTCAAAATCGGGTCTTGGTTTGACTCGCGCTGATGATCCGCGAGCTTCTGAGACCTTAATCATCTTCTGATCAGCTGTGCATTATCTCTACAATACTCGAACTGCCTTGAAGCAATGGGAAGTACATCAATGACATCAGCACGATGAGAAACAACTTTACCAGGAAGTCCTCTAGTCGGTAATGCTCGGGAATCATAATTCCCACTTGAACACTTTATAATTTATAAACCTCTGCTCTAATAAATATAATTAATGTCTCAGCTGACTGGGATACCCTGCTACACAAAGAAAATATCTAAATTTTGGCTTTTATAACAACAATATGGGCAGAAGCAGGAAGAAAAGAGAAAAATAGTTGAAACATCTTTGTATTGGCTTTACTGTGAAGTCACTCATCACTTCAAGTTAAAATGGACTTTGAACAGTCAAATGTTTTCTTGAATGGGACATTTGGTGACATACTAATACAACAGGACTCTTTATAGCCAAACAGATATTTGAACAGCCCACCTTACTGCTTAGTGGATGAACTATCATATGTTGTCTGGGCTCCATTGATAAGAGGTATGGTTCCATTTATTTGCTATACTGAGGTCAGAAGACATGTTTTGTATGTTTAATCAAATTAAAATTGTGAGTGTTTTTGTTTGATAGGTTGAGAATAAGCAGGTTCACAGCTTTCTTTATAACTAAATGTCATATACTTGAATTACTTTTACAAATGTACATACATCTATCTTACAGTTCACTGATACATTGGACAGATTTTGCTAACAGCTACTAATGACAAGTATTGCAGAAATACAGATTGTTTACCATTAATACATGTAAAGAATAGTAATGTATGATGTCTCTTCTTTTCAGGAAAGTTATATGTTCTATTTTATTGAAAGAAAATGAGCCAATGCTTGATAATGACATAATTGTTAACTTCATTATAACATTTGTGTAGACAATATACATATTACATACAAATGAATGGTAACTTTTGTAAAATTTGAATATAATAACATAATAATTTCAATAGTTAGTACTACTGGTCTTTAAATACTTAATTTGTTTCCCCTCTTCCTTCCTCCTTTCCAGTCGCAATAATGATTATAATTTTGGGTTATATTGTTTAGCTACACAGAATGCTTTAAAGTTGCGGAATTTAGAAAACTATTTATCATAAAATATAATAAGTTAGTTTGACATTGTTTAACAAAATGGGTTACAATGATTAGACACTGTTTTTATATTGTTGTTTTCATTATGTTTTCTGGTAATAACTTAATGTCTAGCAAAACTGTTTTATATTGTTCCTAAGGGAATATCCAGTTATAAAATGCTAGACTAAATGTTTCTTGGCCTTACTCTTTAGGCTTTTTTCTTCTTATTTAGTTACGTTTCTGACATGCAATCTACTTATTCCTTAAAATTGAGTAGATATGACTGATGAGTTATAATAATTTATATATGCTATAACATAAAAAAAGAAACAACTTTTATGGTATTATTGAATATTAATTACATTATATAAATAGCATATGGTCGCTGTGCTTTGCTGCTATAGTTTGTTGGTTTTATCCAAGTGACAGTTGTCACTGGAACAAGGAGTTTAGAACTCCAGGCAGGGAGCTAGTGTGTTTTTAATAAGTTATTGTAAATGTTTTCTTTTATAACATGTTTCACTTGACATCCATTTCAATACATATACATGAAAACATTAATTATATTAATAATAAGACTTCCAACATTCACTCTATAGTTTTGGTCATAGTCTTCAGAGCAAATAACTTTCCTTTGAAAAAGGGAGTTATAAACTATTTATATGGAAATGATGGGATACAATCTATGTTACTACATCAGATTAATATACCATGGTCACGCTAAAAGGTTTATTCATTAACATAAATGGTTTGAACAACCCTATTAAGGTAGTCTCTTCAAATATCTTGACATGCACAAACCAAATATGATTTTCATACAGGAAACACATTTACTGAAGGATAGTATTACGTATAAGAACACTAACAAATACACAGTCCTAATAAGCTCAGAACACTCAAAAAAGAAGAGAGGTGCGGCTATTCTTTAGAATAAATCTCTCCCCATACATAGAATAATTAAATCATTTTAAGATAATAAAGGGATGCTTTGTCTTGTTATTGTGGAAATAAATAAAAAATATATATACACTAGTAAATAACTACTGGATTCCTGATATTGGAATCTCCACTGTCAAACAACATATAAATCAAATAATATCTCAATCTGAAGGACATATTATTATGGCTGGTGATTTTAATTGTATTCTAAATGAGAAAGATTCCAGTACACTAGGAAAAAGAAAGATAACTCCACAAGCCAAACAACTAATACAATTCATGGAATCATATCATCTAAAAGATGCACGTGATTATTCTGATCAAAGTTCACTACAATACACTTTTTATTCTAACAGATATTTTAGTCCTTTTTAATTTAATTACATTTTTTCAAACCGTGTGTGGACTAATATTGTTACATACTCAAGTGTGCCAGCTTGCACTGCATGTGAATTGTTTTTACTACTGTGTTTGCTACTTTTCTGAAAAAAAAAATGTTCTGCTTTTACTGTATTTGTGTTTCTTCCTACTTTATTTTGCTTTTGCGTCATCTTAAAAGTACTCAGTTGTATTTATTACTGCTTGGTGTAACTCATTCTAAGCCTTTTAGTTTAAGCACTTGGGCTTCAGACCAGTTGTTTTACATTAAGAAGGTTTGTGATCTGCACTGTAGTGGCAGAACAGGTAGCTTACATCCTTCTAGGTTGGGAACTGCTGATTGAGGGCTCAGTGTCTGTTATTCTAAAAGTGTATTAATTCTGGTTTAAGCACTTGGGCTTCAGGCCAGTTATTTTACATTAAAAGGGTTCGTGGTCTGCACTCTTGTGGGAGGAGAGGCTGGACTCTGCACTTCTGAGTTGGGAATTTCTGGTTAAAGGCTTATAGTGCCTGCATATTTTAACTGCTTCTTACTGAAATTGGTACACCTTGTTTGCTGCAACGTAGACTAGATCCAGGCCTGCTGAATCTAGCTTTGTTTGTATAACTTGAGCACTAATCCAGGCATTCTTTAAAGTATTCAATTTTATTTATTACTGCTTGGTAGTAACTTGTTTAAAGTGTAGCTATCATTCTAAGTCTTTTGGATTAAGCACTTGGGCTTCAGACCAGTTGTTTTACATTAGGAAGGTTTGTGGCCTGCACTGTGGTGACAGGACAGGTAGCTTATATCCTTCTAAGTTGGGAACTGCTGATTGAGGGCTCAGTGACTGTTATTCTAAAAGTTATTAGTTCTGGTTTAAGCACTTGGGCTTCAGGCCAGTTATTTTACATTAAGAAGGTTTGTGGTCTGCACTCTTGTGGGAGGAGAGACTGGACTCTGCCCTTCTGAGCTGGGAATTTCTGGTTAAAGGCTTATAGTGCCTGCATATTTCAACTGTTTCTTACTGAAATTGGTTCACCTTGTTTGCTGTAGCATAGACTAGATCCAAGCCTGCTGAATCTAGCTTTGTTTGTATGTTTGTGTGCTTGTTATTTCCCTGAAACGCTAATACCACCTAAAACGCGGCTTTTCAGCGCTTCTGTGGATCCCTAGTGATATCTGCATTGCTTACTGTACTTATTTCCTTGTTTCACTTAAAAGAAAGTTACTCTTTGTCATTTTTGCATTTAAGTTACCTGTAACACATTACATTTAAGTTACCTGGCACTTGCTCACTAAAGCAATTATATAAGTCAGCACTAAAAAATTAAAAGCACTACACCCTCACAAACTCCCCTTGAGTACCTTGTTCCCCACTGGCCCTTTTTTTTTCAATTATAAAGGAATTCCCAATACTATTCTAGCATGTTCAAAGGTCAGTTGTCAATCTCCTCTCCGGTCCAGCTGGTGTATCTGGGAATCTTGAGGCAATGTTACAACTGCCTCATGTACACAGACAACCCTCTCCTCCTCCCAACAAATTCCAACACATGTGAGAGATGCATCCATATAGCCAAACTGGAGAGTAAGCTCTCTCAACTCAGTACTGGCGTAACTAGTCAGGAGGAGAAGGAAACCACACTCACTACAATTCCAGTCTCACATAGACTTACCACGACAGCAAACCAAACACATGAACACACAAAAACATACTCGGATGCTCTAAATAAAAATCTGCCTAAGCAGCAGAGACCTCCAAAGCAGACACCCAAGCAATCGCTACCCCAAAACAAAACATGCGCAACACATAGCTCACAAAGCCAGTGTGCCGAACAGTCACAGCCCTTAAGGCTAAACAACACACCTGATACACTAGTAATAGGTGACTATCGTCAGGCACACTGACGTCCTGCTCACCAGGCTGAACAAGGAGAAGGTCACGGTGAGCTGCCTGTCGGGCGCTAGGATCCACCACATAACACATGCACTCAGGTCACTCCAAGGCAAGTACAAATATGACTCAGTCATTGTCCATGCTGGTGTGAATGACCTGAGACGTACCTCCCTGGACTACATGAAAAGAGACATAGAGGAGCTCTCTGAGCATGTGGCCCAGGCCGGTATGACCCTGGCCTTGAGTAGCATCTTACCCTCACCAAGAATAATGCCACAATATGAAGACAAGATGATCAATTTCAACAACTGGCTTAAGTATTGGTGTCATTCAAAGGGGATCCAATGCCTGTCAGCCTGGGATGACATGCTCAACAAGCCACGATGCTTCGCTAGGGACGGCTTGCACCTGTCACCCCTGGGCTTTCGGATATTGGCAAAGGCTCTTGCTACCCCCATAGTGCCTTTTTTAGGCAAGGCTCAAAAGACAAACCCACCTCCATAGGTATCACAAGGGATAAGAAACTAAGAGTAATGCTACTCAATGCCAGAATTCTAAACCTCAAGATGCACACACTCGAAACTCTCCTTAGCATGGAGAACATCGATATCTGTGCAGTAACAGACACCTGGTTCAAGGCTCCCGAGAGCACCCCAGCACTACCAGGTTATACATCATACCATGCTTTTCAGCCCCAAAACTTGGACTGAACCACAAAAGGAGGGGGAGTATCAATATTCGTCAAAGATACCCACACCTCCAGGTTGGTGGCACAGCACGAAGCATCAGAGACTATCCATGTGCAGCTAACAATGGGTAAAACTGCCTTCCAGTTTATAGCCTGCTACAGACCACCCTCCCAAACCCAGGAACCCCACTCGGCCTTCCTGAGAACACTGGAAAATATGAAGGTCTCTCCAAAGACCATTATATTGGGCGACTTCAACTACCCAAACATAGACTGGGAGCATTACTCTAGCTCCAACACCCTAGCCCAAAGGTTCCTAGAACTTATAAACTCAAATGCTATGGAACAACTTGTTACCACTCCCACAAGAGAGGAAAACATACTGGACCTGATCATCACCAACATGGGAACTCTATGCTCCAGACCAGAAGTGTATCCCTCACTGGTAAGATCAGACCATAAACTAATCTCACTGGATATTCACATCCCGACCCCACCTCCTGCCCAGAAAACCACAGTGAAAAACTTCTCTAAAGCAAATTTCACACTCCTCAAAACTGAGGTGGAATCCTTCAAAGCCCCCGGGCCTGTGTAAAATACGGCCCAGACCGCAGAATCCTTTATAAATGCATTCTATGAACACCTTCAGGGATGCATGGATCATGCAATCCCAAATAAAACCAAGACCCAATCCTCCAAAGGCAGACGTCCTGTCTGGTGGACCCAAGCCATAAACAAACTATACAATAGAAGGAGGAAGCTACTAAATGATAGAGCAAAATCCCAAAAAGGGAAGGCATCTCTGATCAGTATTAGCAAAAAACTGCGCGCACTCATAAAATCGTCTAAGTTCAGCTTCGAGAGAAAAATTGCACAGGACACTAAGGATGATCACAAAGCTTTCTTTAGTTATGTTAGGAACCTGGGTGGGAATTCCCAGATATGCTCAGAGTTAGTCCAAAATGACAAAAAATACACCAAACCCACAGACATTGCCAACATCCTAGCTGACAGGTTCAGCGCAAACTTCTCCCCCCCACTCCCCACCAAAAGGGCAAATATCTATCCCAGCAGAGTGCTCAGGTAACAGCCGCCCTCTCCAAAGCAAAAAACACAGCATCAATGGGACCAGATGGTGTCCTGGGCTGCGTCCTACATGAACTCCAAGAAGAGCTAAACCCAAACATAATACTACTGTTCAATCTCAGCCTTACTACAGGATATGTACCCAAAGAGTGGCGTACAGCAACAGTGGTCCCTCTCCACAAAGGTGGTGCCTCAACGGATCCTGGAAACTATCGCCCCATAAGCCTGACTAGCTTGGTCTGCAAAGCTATGGAAAGGATCATCATGGACCTCATAAATAAAGATATTGGGCACATAAAGACACTGGATCCTACCCAGTTCGGCTTTGTTAAGGGCAGATCCTGCCTCTTAAACCTGGTTGATTTCTTTGAAACAGTCACCAAGGCCATTGACGAGGGGAAGGTGGTCCACACAGCCTACCTGGACCTCGCAAAAGTCTTCGATACAATACCCCTCTCGGGCATTATAGATAAGCTCACCAGCTTAAATATAAACCCCTGTGTCACTAGATGGGTTGCAAACTGGCTCAAGGACAGAACTCACATGGTTAGAATTGCTGGAGCCATGTCAGACTCCAAACCAGTTACAAGTGGCGTCCCACAAGGCTCAGTCCTGGGACCTCTCTTGTTTGGTATATATTTCTTGGAGGTACAGGCTAACACGGAAGGACTGTGGCTGACCAAGTTAGCAGATGACTGCAAACTGGGTGCCATAATCGACTCTCCAGCCGACACAAGCATCCTCCAAAAGGGCCTCATAGAAACAGACAACTGGTGCCAGAGCCATGGCCTCAAGCTAAATGCCAAAAAGTGTATAATCCTCCCCTTTGGCAAAAACAAAGTGCCCTTTACCACATAGGTGGTAATCCATTAAGTACAAAAGAAGTAATTAGGGACCTCGGGACCCAAGTTGATAGCAGTCTCTCATTTGCCAACCACGTGGCCAAAGTGGTTAGAAAAACATTTTATATAGCCCACCTAATCATGAAGGGATTCACATCTAGATCAGTTGAGGTCATCGTGCCTCTTTACTCATCCCTCATCAGGCCCATAATTGAGTATAATGCCCCTTTTGGGATGTACCTTACCAGACACCTGCAGCAACTGGAAAGACCCCAAAAGTACCTCACCAAGAGGATCAAAGGGCTCAAACAGATGCCATATGCTGCCCGGTTAAAGAAACTCCAGCTCTACTCAGTGGCATACCGCCTGTTCAGAGGCGATCTGTGCCTGACGTATAAAGCCATGTCCAACCTGGAATTAATGGACATGCTGCACCTCAGAAAATCCAAATCCCATCGAGCTATGTGCTCGAGAGACTTGAACCTCAGCACTGAAATAAATAGGACATGCTGGAGGGACAGATTCATAACCCAGAGGCTCCCTTCACTCTGGCATAAAATCCCAGTCCAGGTTAGGCAGAGTCCCTCACTGACTCTCTTCAAGAGGAATCTTGATGAGTGGATGGAAGATTGTTGGTTTACCCTGGGTATCACTTCTGTGTCACTGTTAGACAGAGTCACAGTATACTAACCTCAAAAAAGGGCATAGCAAAATTAATTTAAAATGGGTGGCGAAAGCCAAACACATTCTGGCTAGGCTTATAAATGCCCTAGGGCAGATAGCCTAGTATGAACCTATGAACCTATAAAACCTATTCTAGGACTGATATAATATTTTTTTTTTCCACGCAAATGACTAATGATCTAGCAAATAGTAAAATTATATCTTGTCCGATATTAGATCACAACACTATTATATTTGAATTTAATGTCAATAATGAACATACTATACAAATAAAAAGAATTCCAGCTTATATTATACAGCTAAAAGATTTTCAAACCTTCTTAAACGAAGAAATAAATAACTTTGTAAATACAAACTCAACTCCTGACATCTCTGATGTCTATATGTGTGATGCTATGAAATCCTACTTATATGGTCAAATAAATAAATGGTATTGTAATAAGAGGCAATCTTGAGATACAGATCTAAAAACAGTACAAGATAAACTTGACATGATATATCTTAACAATAAAGATAAGCTTACTACTAAAAACATAAGAGATAAGATAGACTAGCTAACCGAAGAATACAGAGCTATATTACATCATAAGACCATGATCTCTTTAGAAAAATATAAATTCCTTGCTTACTCCCTAAATTCAAAATACTTGACCAATCTTAAGAATAAAACTAAAAGAATAAATAAACATAATCATATTAAAAAAAAATCTATTCCCCTAAAAAAAAAGATATCTATAGCATACATGATATCATAGAGGAGGTCAGAGGCCACTTTTACAATATTAATCAATCCACACAGAATATAGAATCTAAAAATAAAATAAAATAATTCATTAATAAGAATCTTCATAATAAACTCAGCAATCAACAAGAGGAAACCATAGATAAACAAATTACTTACAAACTCAAATTAATAAACTTAAACAAAATAAAGCCCCAGGTAACGATGGACTTATACCTGAAATATATAAAATCATACCTAAAATAGCTATCTCCTTGTTACATAAAGTATATAATCTGGTTCAAAGCAATACTATAATACCCCCTTCATGGAAATACACTTTCATTTCACCCATTTTAAAACCCAATTAAGACCCTACATTTTGCTCTTCTTACAGACCCATTTCTCTATTAAATGTGGATTACAAAATGTTCATGAATATATAATCAGACAGATTAAAGACATTTTTACCATTTTTTTTTGCATTTAATAGATCAGACTGGTTTTGTAACTAACATAAGTACTTTTGACAACATCAAATGAACGTTGGCTTTAATTGATTATGCTCAAAGAAAAAAGAAGAATTTAACTTTAATAAGTCTTGATATAAATTCAGCATTTGATTCAATGGATTGGCATTATTTATTCACATTATTAGAATGTTTAAATTTCTCAGCTAACTTTATTAAACTATTAAAACACTTATGTCAAGGAGTTTTAGCTTACATCAAAATAGGGACATATACTTCAACCAAAATACCTATTATAAAAGGAACTAAACAAGGTCGTCCCCTTTCCCGTGTATTATTCACTCTAATAATGGTGCCATGGGCTAATGATATAAGAAATAACAAAAATATAGAAGGATTTGAGATTAATAAGGAAACAACCTCCAAAATTCAACTTTTCATGGATGATGTTCTAATTACCACTAAGGGAAATGACCCCTCTTTCACTTCTTTATTTGACTACATTAAATTATTTCAAAATATGTCTGGATTGTTAATCAGTGATAATAAAACTAAAATTTTACCCATATTCTCCAATAAAAAATATATACAACTGATGACAGAAACAATAAATCCATTATGAATCAATTGACTTACTTAGGAATTATCTGAGATAAGGACTTGAAAACAATTATACAATTAAACTACAGTAAATGTTATGAAAATATACAAACTTTAATATTGAAATGGAGTACAACATTTTTCACTACTGAAGAAAGATTAACAATCATAAAAATGATAATCCTTCCCAAAATTTTATACATTATTCAATCCATCTTATTACTACCTAATAAAACCCTAATTAATAAACTAAATTCTCTGATGTTAAGTTTCTTTTGGTATCCTAAAAAATCAAGACTAGCTTTCAAGCACCATCTTAATAGTTAGAGAAAGGGTGGAATAGCATTCCCAGATTTTATACTATATTCAAACTCTTCTATGATTAGAACAATAGTACAACTTTTGGATACAACATATTCAGCTAAGTGGAAATTACTTTGGGAAGCTTTGGCTATGAGTTTAATAACAAAACCTCAACCATATAAGTTAGAAACAATTAATATTTCAATGTTATGGATATTAAAGGATTATTTTATTACTCTTTTAACACCCAAATATCCTCATTGTTATAT
Source organism: Protopterus annectens (assembly GCF_019279795.1). Classification (NCBI taxonomy): domain Eukaryota; kingdom Metazoa; phylum Chordata; order Ceratodontiformes; family Protopteridae; genus Protopterus; species Protopterus annectens. Next base: position 1,148,755,576 of record NC_056726.1, on the reverse strand, counting down.
CAACAGCATCTTATCAAATTTTAGAAACTTTATATATAAGCAGATTGGATACAAGGAATGTTTTTTTCTTTTGTTCCCTATAGCATTTACGCAAGAGTCTTTATTAACATCAGTCTCAAACAAAATTGCATCATTTACACAAAGCAATCTTAAGTTTTGGTTTCAATTGATTTCAAATAATAAATCTAAAACAGTGGATGAAATAATACAGGAATTTCAGCTAGATAAATCCCTATGGTAAGATAAACAAACTATTAAACTATGCACTGATAATAAACTACATGTAGTATCTCCAACCGTAAAAAATGACACACATATACTATTAGAATATTTTCAATCTATTCTTCAACATAAACAAACTTTTTCTGGTAAACTCTCTTTATATTTAGGACTATTAGAAATGAGACCTTTGAATGTCCAGAAAGTTATTGGAATTATTTTCACACTAATAATGAATATCCTAGTAACCAAGACAAAATAAATATACTTGAATTAGCAGGGAGAACAACTTTGTCCCTTAAATGGAAGTTATATTCTTGGAAATTTATACACAGATCCTTCTATACTCCTCAAAGAATGAATAAAATTAACAAGAGACAAAACATTTGTAATAAGTGTAAGTCAGATATAAACATAGATTGGGCTCATATGTTTTTTGACTGCCCGAACATTAAAACATTTTGGAAACAAGTAAATGAGCTATTACAAGCTTTATTTATGGATAATGTTACTCTTAACAAATCTCTAGTGCTTTTCAATACACCTATACCACACAGTATTAAAAGAGTAAAATATCCTTTGCTCTGGGCAATACTGGTGGTGGCCAGAAGGAGTATAACTAAAAACTGGATTTCTGAGTTCTCTCCCACTTTCACTGAGTTTAAAAATATGTTAACTGAAGTATGTGGCATACAAATTAGAACCATAATTTCTAGAACATTTAGAAAGACCTATAACTACCATATGTGGATAAACTTACAAAATTTGTTGGTAAAGAATGAATCAACATAATTTATTTCAGTCTTTTTGAATAATATGTGACACCTAATTAATATTGTTCAATTCTTCACATGTGCAAAGTTTAATGGCTGTCTTTGTAAATACCTCTGTTTATTTTAACTCTTTTACATATTTAATTGAATTTAAATGCAACGTCTATATTCATACTTAAATGTTAATTTATGTAATTGATATATGAACTTCTTTTATTAAAACTAATAAAACTATTTTAAAAAAGAAAAGAACAGACCAAAAGTAAAAAAAAAAAATAGGAAATTCACCCCAGGGATCACTTCTGTGGCCCTGCAGGGAGCACAGGAAAATAACCTTCTTGGGTGGCAAAAGCCAGGGAACTTTGTTGGCTAGGCTTAAATAGGCCCTTGGGCCGATAGCCTAGTACCTACCTATGAACCTATGGAACTGTAGCCAAATGGAGGTTAAACACATTAAGGAGTGGCTGAGTAAATGACCTGTGTGAAAAGGATATTTAATCTTTGAAACCAACTTCAGTATTCTAATTCATTAATTCATTTATTTGATAATTTATATGTTTGTTACCTGAGAAGGTTTCAAAAAGATCATTTCTAACCACAGGCAGGACACAGTGGCAGCAAAACTGTTATTATTTATAATAATAATAATGACTAGAAAAACAATATTTGTACATATACCCTGCCTGCTGCAATATACTAACCAGCATAGACAGTGAAACCAGTTTACTGAACACATAATTCAACAGTATTCAAACACATCATAAAACTGCTTCATCATACAATTAGCAGCATATAAAATGATACAATTAGGGCAGCGTAAAACTGCTCAACATTATATATTCACTAACACCAGCATTACCACAGCAACCCAATGTACCAAACATGGCAATCAGAACAGTGTGTCACCACTCACTCCAACATACACCCTAACCAAACCATAAAGGAAGAGGGGAGTAGAAGGGTCCTTACCCAAACCAGACCCAATTACCAGCATGCATCTGCTTGCTCCCTTCAGGCTGCTCTCCCTTTTATTCTTACAATCCACTGCATCTAACTACCTTGCAGGATTTCCTTCACTGCTATGGGAATATTTATATTGAATAAATCAAGGCCAACATCATTCAGATACACCCCATCCTTTCTATACCATAATAGATCCCTGTCTGCTAAATCCCCATGAGGCAACATATGAATATCGAAAGAACCAACTGCCCTTGTGACTCTGTGATTTACAAACTGTCTAGCTAATCCTAAAGCTTTACAACACATATCCTGCAGCCAAACTAAACTAGGTATTATTTCTGACCAAACAAAAAAAAAAAAATCTTCAGCACTACTGAATAGATTCATAGGTTCATAGTAAACATATACAGTCTGAGCCAGTAACCTTCTCTTTGGCACAAAACCCAAATTGATACCCCCCACATTAATAGCACTAAATTAATATTACTCAACTGTAAACAGAAGGTATTAATATTACTAAACTACTGTCAAGACTGCATACCTGTAAAAACCATACTGAATCCCCTCCCATGTCAATGGATAGAGGCCAAACATTTTGCAGTATAATCTGGTCATTGCAAGAATCACCACCCAAAAGCAAAAGAATGGCCAAGGATAACAGTCTTGCTGAGGCCTGAAAAACAATTAAATGAGAGCTACCAAAAATTTATTGAAATAACACTAGGCCGGATTTACGAAAGCTTGCACAGAGTGCAAGAAGAGTGTAGGAGCTCATGGAGGCAATATGTCTGCCGTGCGATCCAGGTACAGCCAGCAGGGGCATGCACGAGAGCTGCTAAAGCTACTCTTGCATGGACAGTGTCATGGTATGCAAATTACCTAATTTGCTGCTGAAAGCTATGCAAATGAGGTAAATTTGCAATCCAGAAAACACTAACTTGTCCGTGGAAGATTAGTGTTATCTGCAGAAATGTACTCCATTGGTAACGGAGTACCGTTCTGCAAATAGCTAAACGGAGCTATGACAGCTCCAAATAAAGGATGCGTACAGCTGAGGAAGCATGCCAATGACCAAATATAAGGCCATTGGCATTTATAAATGCTTAAAATTATTAAAATCTAACTTTTTTTTCCCCGATCTCCGATGTTTAACCGTAGCGCAGCAGCGGGCAAACGTGCGGTGCTTTAAAAAAGCAAGAAATAGTTTAAAAATAGCTAAAAATAGCCATTTGCACTAAAAAGCTTATCCTGCCATGCAGGTGAATGGCAGGCTGAAGACAGCATGGCCACTGAGTAGTGGTTGCTAAGGGTGGGGGGGAGCTCAGTGTGAGAAATGTAACCATGCATTAGTAGGCAATCCTATGCAAATGAGGATAAGGATAGTGAATCCCAATTTTTCCCAGCATGTGAGCCATGTCCCAGGAGTGTAAGTGTAGGAGTAGGTGAGTAGTAGAGTAGAATATAGGCAACATCATGAGGGGGTGTGTCAGAAAGGCTGTAAGCTAATTGGAGCACAATGTCTTGTGTTTGCCCTGAATTGCTCAAGATTGCAAGAGGTGTGTCTACAGTTGTCCTTTTTGAAAACCAGAAACCAAAGGTGCACACCGTGAAAATATCTGAAATTCCCTGCAAAAGTGCACACAGCATGTGCGCGCGTGTGTGCCGTGTGCTCTCGTTTGCGCAGCGCTGCCCCGGGCAGAAACAGATAGGGAAAAGGAAAGAAAAGAAGTAGTAGGAAGTTAACCAAGGAGAACTAGCAGAGCTGCCCGGTGAAATATATCAGAATCAGACAATTACACAGGCAGCAGACTAGCCCAGCCCAGCACTTTAAACTCTGCAAACAGAATTCTTCCCTGTTTTTTTTCCCAAGAACTCTGCAACATTGCAGTATGCAAAGAGGGAAAGCTTAAAAACTTTAAAGTCAGACAAAATGTTAGGGGCTGCTCTTGCTATCATAAACCAACATGTGCAAGGTGCTGAGGGTGGTGTTGTGAATGCTGCTGAGCAACCCACAGTGAGGAGATGGAGAAGAGTGTACAGATCCAGGGTAACCTACCAGGGGCTACATGAACTGGAGATAGTGGAGCGCTATAGGGTGGACAGAGACCTCATGCAGCAAATTGTTGAGCTGTGCCAGCCATGCTTCACACACAGAACCAACAGAGGGGAACCCACAGCATTCGATACCAAGGTATGTGTTGACCTAAGAATACTAGCTACAGGAACCTTCCAGAGACCAATTGGTGATATGATGGGGATTTCACAGGCATCAGCATCCAGGGTACTGCACCAGTTCCTGAATGCCATGTCAGCACATGCCGGTGAGCACGTATATTTCCCCAATTCCCGTGAGGCATTGGCCAGCAATATGCGTCTTTTCCACCAAATAGCAGAATACCCTGAGGTAGTGGGTGCAATAGACTGCACGCACATACACATCAAAGCACCACCTGGTGAGTGGGGTGGGGTCTATATCAACCGCAAGGGCTTCTACTCCATCAACTTCCAGGTTGTGTGCGATGCCCAGGGCATAATAATTAATGTGTGTGCTGGCTGCCCTGGAAGCTATCACGATTACCACATCTGGCATTTGACACAGCTGTACCAGAGATTTGCCAATGGGGACATCCCTGATGGTCACCTAGTGGGGGATGCTGGATATGCACTGGAGCCGTGGCTGATGACACCGATCAGAAATGTACACACACCCGAACAAGAACTCCATAATGAGGCACATGCACAAACAAGAAACATAACTGATCGTGTGTTTGGGATGCTCAAGTCACAGTTCTGATGCCTGGACACATCTGGTGGAGCCTTGCAGTACTCACCAACTACATGTACCCAAATTGTCATGGTATGTGCCATGCTACACAATATGATCCTGCGGAAACAGCTGCAGCAGGAACATCATGGGGCAGGGCCAAACAGCCCCCCACCATTGCCAAGGCCTGCACAGGCACAGTGTGACTTGGAGGAGGAACAACCTGAGCCTGCCCCAGTAGGCAGAAGGATGCGTGCCCAGTATGCCCTGGCCTTGGCAAAGAGGCAACACATAGCACATACACTGACTCACTAGGAACCCTGGAAACTACACCTCTCTCTGACTCGTATATACAGTAAAAGGGATGCCTAACTTGACACTATTTGTTTTCAAACATGTATAGGGAGTGTAATATGTGCATCTGATATAGGCAGCCCTGCAGCACCACCTGAGGCATGAGACCCTATTTTAAGCAATAGAAAGCACTGTTAAGCAAATTTTACCAGTATTGAAAATATTTAAATACAATTGCGCATAGCTGTGCACCGCGCTAACCAGTGCAATGTCGGGCAATGGCGGGCAAAGTTGGGCAATGTTGGGCAAAGTCAAGCAAAGTTGGGCAAAGTCAGGCAAAGTTGAGCAAAGTCGGGTAAACACGCTCACACCTGCTTTACTGTTCCTTAACCAGTCAGGTCTGCCCAGCAGGAAAATAAAAAGCAGTGACAGGGCTCGAACTCAGGATACTGTGCACTATAGTCACAGTACTGAACCATTAAGCCATGACAGCATTTCACTGGCACAGACACAACTTAAGTCACTCACACATACCAGTTGTGGGGGGTCACATACCTAACAGTCACAGCCAGCAGGACAATTGTAAACAAACGCAAATAAAAACAAATGCTGTATCATTCCCTCTGAAGAGGCATATGAGTAACCTCCTCCCAGGCCTATGCAGACAGATAACAGCAGGCCAGGCAGTGTGATGTGGGTTGGGTAGACTATGAAGTCACAAACTAATATGTGTGTAATTGGAAGCTAAGGTCTGTAGTACAGTGGTATGCCTCAAGCCAGTACAATAGGCAACAGTGCAAACTGAAATGGAGTACCTGACATAGCAGTGCAGACCTAGCAAATGTGTATAAGTGTCAGGTGTACCCCTCATCCTATGTACACCCACAGTAACAATCAGGTGTGCCCCCCTGGGTAGAAATGTATAAATAATAGCTGTCCCCCCTGTATGTAGAAATATTAATAAGTCTCTGCAAATTGACTCATGGAAGCCCTGCAGGCACAGCGTGCTTCCTGTTGATGTACAACACAAAGATGAGCCCTGAAGTAAAAACCAACTTGATTTTTCACACACATATAATATATATGCCCGTAGTGGGCATGCTCACACACTTAAACAAGTTTAGCAAATTTCAGTCAGCAACATACTGAAAGGTCATACTGGGCATGCTCACACACTTAGGCCATGTCTGAGTATAGCAGTGGGCCACACATATCTGGCAGTTACAGTTCTTAGTCCAGACACTTGTCACTATTCACCAATACTGTCTTGCGCACACAATGATATGAAAACAGACCCATATAATATATTGGACCCTGTCATACTCAAACTATGTACTACAAGTACTTATGTTGTTCAAAGAAAGTGAAAATCCAAAGAAGATCAATAAATCAACGATCAATATCATCAAGAAACAATGAGCACTCCTATCATTATCCAAGCCATGTTCTGGCAAAAATATTGCCAAAAAGTCCATAGAGAACCATGAAGCTTTCTTTCGCTATGTCATAAATATCAATGTAAACTCATATATGTTTTGAATCACTGCAAAGTGTAAATGAATACATGTACATGACTGACATTGCCAACATCTTGTCTGACAGGTTCATACATATTTAACCTCCTCTCACTGACAAAAGGGCCCATTACCATACCTGGAGATTGTGAAAACCCAGAAATCACATATACAATGGTTAAACAGCTCTATCCAAACCTAAACACATGGTGTCTATGGGATGACATGGTTTCCCTGGCTGTGTCATATGTGAACTCCAAAAAAAACAGACCCTGCACCTGAACAGTCTGTTGAGACTCACCCTCTGTACAGGATATGAAACTGTTGAATGGTTTACAGCAACATTTGGCACACTCCACAAGTGTTGGTGCACAACAGACCATGGGAACTATTGTCTTATAAGCCTACTAAGCCTGAACTGCAACGCTATGGAGTCCATCATTATGGAACTCATAAACAGAGCTATAGGGAGCCTACAAACACCCAACCCTACCCATTTTGGCTTGGTCAGGGGCAGATCATGGTTCCTAAACCTGCTAGACATTTTTCAAGGAAGTCCCCCAGGACATACATCAATGAAATGAGCTCTACACGGCCTACATAGACCTTGAAAAGCCCTTTTCCAACATCCCACACACGTCATATCCACAAAATCAACAACATGTGCATAAACACGTATGTCATCTGATGGATTGCCAACTGGGGCACAGATAGATCCCACAAGATAAGAATTGTGGTCTCCTGTTCAAGCTGGTAACAACTGCTGTCCTCCATGGCTCAGTCCTGGGACCCCTCCTGTCTGGTATATACTTTTCAGAAATATAGTCAAACACATGAGGGCTATGTTTAGCAAAGTTTGTGGATGATTGCAAAAAGGTTGTCATAATCGATGTTTGGGACAACAGAGACATCCTTAAAAAGGGTCTCAGTCAGACAGATGTGGTGTCAAAATTATGGCCTCCAGCTGCAGTCATACAAATACCACATAGGTGCCATCACCCTAAATATGTAGGTGATAATATGGGATCTATGGACACATGTGGATAGTCATCTCTACTTCCAGAAACACATTCACAAAGTGGTTAGAAAATCATGCTATGTGTTCCCACAAATTGCCTAGGTCTTTGCATGTAGGTCAAAGAAGGTTCCCTCTACTCATCAGTCATCAGACCCATCAGAGAGTGTCATGGCACACTTGCAATGAATCTGACTAGGCACCTTCAGCAGCTGTAAAGACCACTGAAGTACCTCAACAAGAGGAATACTGGCCTCAAACAGTTGCCCCATGCAACAAGACTGAATTTAACTCAATCTGTACTCTGTTGCATACTGTCTACTCAGGCAATCTCTGCCCAACAGACAGGTCCATGTCCAACTAACTCACAGACTTCCCTTGCTTTGGAACAGGCTCCCAACCTACATTAAGCTGAGTCCCTAACTGACACTCTTCCAGAGGAGCCTTGATGAGTGTATGTGAAACTGAACTGTCACACCATGGATCACTTCATCAGCTCTACTACAAAGAGGACTAGGGAACTAACCCCATGTGTGGTGATAGCTGTACACTCTGGCCATACTAATATATGCCTTCAGGCAGATAGCCTATTACCTACCTATGTACTTATATATATATATGTAGGGGGAACACAGTATAATAAGCCAAAGATGGATGGGCAGAGATGTGTGCAAGAGGGTGATCATGACAGGGAGCCATCCAGGACTGTCCTACCCAGCACACATCCCAATGGCACAAAAGACATGAGGTGCACATCTCACCCACTGTACATAAAAGCCACTAGTATCTGTAAGCAATTGCAGTGTATGTGGTCCATGTGCCTGCTGTACAACATGACTGTACAATGAAGTACACATCTACTCTCTGTAGACATGTACCTGTCACATAGGTTCATAGGTATGTAGTAGACTATCTTCACGAAGGCATATATTAGCCTAGGGTAGTTGTGCAGCTTTCACCACTCCATTGGGTAGTCTCCCATAATAGTTAGTACCCTAAGCCCCTTTCTAGTGGGTCTGCTGATGTGATGCCTGGTGTGAATTCTCTGTTTCCCATCCACTCATCAAGGTTCCTATTCAAGAGTGTCAGCGAGGGGCTCTATCTGATGTACATTGGGACTCTGTTCCACAGTAAGGTAAGTATCTGGGATGGTACTCTATCCCACCAGCATGTTGTATTCATTGTTGTGATGAGGTTCATATCCCTGAAGTGTGTAGTATGACTCAATTTTATTATCCGAAGATGGAGCATGTTCAACAGTTATGTGTTGGACATGGCTCTGTATGTTAGGCAGAGTGTGCCTCTGAGTAGGCGGTATGCAATGAAGAACAAATTTAGTTTTACCAGTTGTGTTGCATAACACAACTGTTTGAGTCCAGTAATCCTATTGGTGAGGTACGTCTGTGGTCTCTACAGCTGCTGGATATGCTTAGTCGAGTACATCCAAAATGGTGCATTGTACTCAATGATGGGTCTGATGACTTAAGAGTAGAGGGCCACCACTACCTCTTTTGATTCTGATGCAAACCCTTTGTTGATTAGGTGGGCCACGTAGGATTTCCCAATCACTTTGGCAACATGGTTGTCAAAGGAAAGATGAGTATCTACTTGTGTCCCCAGATCCCTTATTACCTTGTTAGTTTTAAGGGGGTAACACCTATGTGGTAGTGTGTGGGTACTTTGTTTTCACCAAATGGGATTACTATGCATTCTTCCACATTGAGCTTGAGGCCATGATTCCAACACCACACATCTGTCTCATAGAGTTCCTTCTTCATAGGTTCATAGGTTCATACTAGGCTATCTGCCCTGGGGCAATTATAAGCCTAGCCCAATTCTGTATGGCTTACGCAATCCCTTGATTTGAGTATACTGTGCCCTTTTTAAGGTTTATTTTACTGTGCCTCTGTCTAATAGTGACACGGGAGTAATCCCTGGGACAAACCTATGATCCCCCATCCACCTATCGAGATTCTTCTTGAAGAGATTCAGTGAGGTGCTCTGCCTCACATGAACTGGAATTCTATTCCAGAGTGAAGGGAGCCTCTGGGTTATGGACCTGTCCCTCCAGCAAATTCTATTTATTTCTGTGCTGAAGTTCAAGTCCCTCGAGCGTGTGGCTCTAAGGGATTTAGATTTACTGAGGTGGAGCATGTCCATTAATTCTGGATTTGACATAGCTTTGTATGTCAGGCATAGATCGCCTCGTAGTAGGCGGTATGCAACTGAGTAGAGCTGGAGTTTTTTTAACCGAGCAGCATATGGCATCTGTTTGAGACTCTTGATCCTCTTGGTGAGATACTTTTGGGGTCTTTCTAATTGCTGCAGGTGCTGGGTAAGCTACATCCCAAAAGGGGCATTGTATTCTATGATGGGCCTGATGAGGGATGAATAAAGGAGCACGATTACCTCTCTTGATCTAGATGTGAAATCCTTCGTGATGAGGTGGGCTATGTAGAAGGTCTTTCTAACCACTTTGGCAATGTGGTTTTCAAAGGAGAGATTGCTATCAACATGGGTCCCCAGGTCCCTAATAACTTTCTCTGTACTTAATGGGTTTCCGCCTATGTGGTAATTTGTGGGCACATTGTTTCTGCCAAAGGGTATGACTATACATTTTTTGGCATTTAGCTTTAAACCATGGTGCTGGCACCAGTTATCTGTCTCTGTGAGACCTTTTTGAAGGATATTTGTGTCAGCTGGAGAGTCGATTATGGCGCCCAGTTTGCAGTCATCTGCGAACTTGGTGAGCCATAGTCCTCCCACGTTTGCCTGTACCTCGGAATAGTATATACCAAACAAGAGTGGTCCCAGGACAGAACCCTGTGGGATGCCACTTGTGACCGGTTTCAAGTCTGACATGGCTCCAGCAACTCTCACTCTGTGGGTTCTGTCTTTGAGCCAGTTTGCGACCCATCTTGTGACATAGGGGTTTATATTTAAGTTGGATAGCTTATCTATGATGCCCGAGTGGGGTATTGTGTCAAATGCCTTTGCAAGGTCCAAATAGGCTGTGTGGACTACCTTCCCTTCATCTATGGCTTTGGAGACTGTTTAGAAGAAGTCAACCAGGTTCAAAAGGCAGGATCTGCAGTTGACAAAGCCAAACTGGGTAGGATCTAGTGTCTTTAGGTCCCCAATGTCTTTGTTTATGAGCTCCATGATGATCCTCTCCATAGCATTGCAGACTAGGCTAGTCAGGCTTATGGGGCGATAGTTTCCAGGGTCCGTAGAGGCTTCACCTTTGTGGAGTGGGACCACTGTTGCTGTACGCCATTCTGTGGGCACATATCCTGTAGTGAGGCTGAGATTGTATAGCTGTTTTATTTGAGGAATTAGTTCCTCTTGGAGTTCATGTAGGACGCAACCTGGGATGCCATCTGGTCCCATGGAAGCAGTGTTTTTTGCTTTGGAGAGGGCAGCCTTCACCTGAGCATCAGAGATGTTTGGGAGGCAGCCCTCTGCCGGGATAGATACTTGCTCTTTTGGAGGGGAGGGGGTGGAGAAGTTTGTACTGAGCCTGTCTGCCAGGATATTGGCAATGTCTGTGGGTTCAGTGTATTTTTTGTCGTTTAGAATCAACTCAGAACAAGTCTGGGAGTTGCATCCCAGGTTCCTAACATAACTGAAAAAAGCCTTATGATTGTCTTTGGTGTCCTGTGCAATTTTTCTCTCGAAGCTGGCCTTGGAGGATTTTATGAGGGATCGTAATTTTTTGCTAGTACTGATCAGAGATGCCTTCCCTATTAGGGATTTTGCTCTATCATGTAGTAGTTTCCTCCTTCTGTTGTACAGTTTATTTATGGCAGGGGTCCACCAGACTGGACGCCTGCCTTTGGATGATTGGGTCTTGGTTTTGTTTGGGATAGCATGATCCATGCATTCCTGGAGATGTCTGTAGAATGTGTTTATATAGGATTCTGCAGTTTGGGCCATAGTTTCCACTGGCCCTGGGGCCTTGAAGGATTCCACTTCGGTTTTGAGAAGTGAGAAATTCGCTTTTGAGAAGTTTTGCACTGTGGTTTTCTGGGCTGGGGTTGGGGTCGGGATGTGGACATCCAGTGAAATTAATTTATGGTCTGATCTTACCAATGAGGGATATACTTCTGGTGTGGAGCATAGAGTCCCCATGTTGGCAATGATCAGGTCTAGTATGTTGTCCCCTCTTGTGGGAATGGTGACTAGTTGTTCCATAGCATTTGAGTTGATAATTTCCAGGAATCTTTGGGCTAAGGTGCTGGGGCTTGAGTAGTGCTCCCAGTCAATGTTTGGGTAGTTGAAGTCACCTAATATAATGGTGTTCGGAGAGATCTTCATGTTCTCCAATGTTTTCAGGAAAGCCGAGTGGGATTCCTGACTTTAAGAGGGTGGTCTGTAGGATGCTATAAACTGAAAAGCAGTCTTGCCCACTGTTAGTTGCACATGGATGGTCTCCGATACTTCGTGCAATGCCACTAACCTGGAGGTGTGGATATCCTTGATAAATATGGAAACTCCCCCTCCTTTTGTGGTTCGGTCCGGGTTTTGGGGCCAAAAAGCATGATATGAGGTATAGCCTGGTAGTGCTGGGGTGCTCTCTGGAGCCTTGAACCAGGTTTCTGTCACTGCACAGATATCAATGTTTTCCATACTGAGGAGAGCTTCAAGTGCGTGCATCTTGAGGTTAAGACTTCTGGCATTAAGCAACATTACCCTTAGTTTCTTGTTACTTGTGCTGTCTATGGGGGTGAGTTTGATTTTTGAGCCTTGCCTAAAAAAGGCACTATGGGGGTGGCAAGAGCCTTTGCCAATATCTGAAAGCCCAGTGGTGACAGGTGCAAGCCGCCCTAGTGAAGCAACGTGGCTTGTCGAGCATGTCATCCCAGGCTGACAGACACTGGATCCCCTTTGAATGACACCCAAATTTTAGCCAATTGTTAAAATCGATCATTTTGTCTTTGTACTGTGGCATTATTCTAGGTGAGGGTAAGATGCTGCTCAAGGTCAGGGTCATACCAGCCTGGGCTACATGATCAGAGAGCTCATCTATGTCTCTTTTCATGTAGTCCAGGGAGGTACGCCTCAGGTCATTCACACCAGCATGTACAATGACTGAGTCATATTTGTATTTGCTTTGGAGTGATCTGAGTGCTGGAGAATATCTGTGCCATCTGGGGAATCTATTATGGCAAACACTTTACAGTTCTCAGCAAACTTAATCAACCACAACCCTCCTGTGTTGGCATGTACTTTTGAGAAGTCTATACCAAACAGGAGGGGACCCCAGGACTGAACCCTGGTGGACACCAGTTGTTACCGGTGTAAAGTCTGACATGTAGCCAGCAACTCTTAATTTGTGGGATCTATCTGTGAGCCAGTTTGCAATCCATCTTGTGAGTATGGATTCATGCCCAGGTTGGTGAGTTCATCTATGATACCTGATTGGGGAATGGAGTCAAAGGCCTTAGCGAGGTATAGGTAGTCTGTGTGGAGCTCATTTTAATCATCTGTAGCCCGGGTAACTGTCTCAAAGAAATCCACCCAGTTCAGGAGGTGTGATCTGCATTTGACAAAGCCAAACTGGGTGTGCTCAACTGTGTGAAGGTTCCCAATGTCTTTATTGTTGACATCCATTATGATTGGCTTCATTGCCTTGCAGATCAGACTCGTCAGGTTCATAGAGCATGAATGCCAAGGGTCTTTTGTGGCCCCACCCCTGTGGAGTGGAAAGAAGATTGCTGTGCAACATTCTATGGTTACATATCCTGTAGAGAGCATGTAGAGAGAGGTGTAGGTATCCTTGATGAATATGGATACATCCCCACCCTATGTGCTATGATCCAGGTTCTGATGCTGGAAGGTATGGAATGAGTAGTATCCTGGTAATGCTGGTCTGCTCTCCGGAGCCTTGAACTAGGTTTCTGTTACTGCACAGATATCAGTATTCTCCATACTGAGAAGTTCCTCGAGTGTGTGCATCTGGAGGCTGAGACATCTGGCAATGAGTAGCATTTAGCTCACTTTGTGGTTATTTGTGTTGGTTACGGGGTTTGCTTTGTCCTGAGTGACCGGTGTTCCACACGTGAAGTCAACACCTCATTGGTCTGATCTGACCATAAGCTAATTACCCTACATATCCACATTCTGCCCCCACCCCCCATTAAGGAAACCATGTTAAAAATTTCTCCAAAGACAACTTCATGCTTCTTAAGACAGAAGTGGTGCACTTTAGGACACCCATGCAGATGGACAATACAGTTACAACTACTGAATCCTACACAATTGCACTTTATAAGCACTTACATGAGTGCATGGATCATGCTATCCCAAACAGAACCAAGCTTCTATCCTCCAGGAAAAGGAAGCCACTCTGGTTGTCCCCTGCCATAAACAAACTGCACAACAGAAGGAAGAAACTGTTGCAAAAGTGGGTAAAACCCATGAGTGGAGGAGCTCCCTGGTCAGCCTCAGTAAGAAGCTGCGATCCCTGATAAAATCCTCCAAATCTAGTTACGAAAACAAAATCTCCACTGATTATAAAGAGAACCACAAAGCATTCTATAGCTATGTCAAGAATCACAATGGCAACACTCAGATCTGCTCTGAGTTACAGCACAATGGCACTAAATATACAGACCCAAATGATATTGCCAACATCCTGGCAGATAGAATCAGTGCTAACTTTACCCCCCTCTCACCCATGAAAGAGCCCATCTCTATACCAGAAGAATGCAAAGTTGCTGTCATCATGGCTGCACAGGTAAAAACATCTCTCCAAAGCCAGAGACACAGCATCCATGGGACCAGATAACATCCCAGGCTGCATTCTACATGAACTACAGAACAAACTGGCACCACACCTAAGTACCATGTTCAATCCATAGCCTCACCTCAGGCTTTGTGCCTGCTGAATGGTGCACAGCAATGGTTATCCCACTACACAAGGGGGGAGCCACCACGGCCCCCAATAACTAGCACCCCATTAGCCTGATGAGCCTGGTTTGCAAGGCCATGGAATGTATCATCATGGAACTTATAAACAAAGATACTGGTAATCTCCAAACTCTGGACCACAACCATTTCAGGTTTGTAAAAGGCAGATCATGTCTCCTAAACCTGATAGACTTCTTTGAAGCAGTCACCAAAGCCGTATGCAAGGGTAAGGTGGTTCACATAGCCTATCTAGATCTTGCCAAGGCTTTCGACACCATCCCCCACTCTGGAATTATAGATAAACTCACTAAACTAGGTATAAATCCCTATGTCACAAGATGGGTTGCCAACTGGCTCACTAACAGAACCCACAGTGTGAAAGTAGCAGACGCCAAGTCCGACTTCAGACCTGTGACAAGTGGAGTACCACAGGGTTCAGTCCTGTGTCCTGTCCTGTTTGGTATCTACTTCCCTGAAGTGCAGGCTAACACAGAACGTCTTTGGCTAAAGAAGTTCCCAGATGACTGCAAACTAGGAGCCATAATCAAAACTACTAACAATGTGGACATCCTACAAAAGGGCCTCAATGAGACAGATGCCTGGTGTCAAAGCCATGACCTCAAGCTCAATGCCAAAAAGTGCATTGTCATCCCCTTTGGTAAAAACTCTGTACCCATGAACTACAACATAGGCAGTAGTATACTTAACACTGAAAGTGTGATAAGAGATCTTGGGACACAGGTGGTCAGTAGACTCTCCTTTGATAATCACATTGCCACAGTAGTCAGGAAATCTTTCTACATGGCACACCTCATCACAAAAGGTTTCTCATGCAGAAAAAAAGAGGTCATTGTTCCCCTCTACTTATCAATCATTAGATCCATTATAGAGTACAACACCCCTTTTGGTATGTACCTCACAAGACATCTACAACAACTGGAAAGCCCGCAGAAATACCTCACAAAAAGGATTAGTGGCCTCAAATACATGCCCTACACAGACCGTCTCTAAACACTCCAGCTTTACTCTGTCGCATATTGCCTACTCAGAGGTGATCTCTGCTTAACATTTTATTTATTTATTTATTTTATTTATTTATTTGCATTTGTTTAACCAGGATAGTCCATTGGGCTCGAAGAACCCGTTTTCAATGGAGTCCTGGGGAGAAAAGCTCCACATACAGATTAAACAAAGATGAGGATATACATATACATTACATGGGGTTAAACATTGAGAAAAAGCTCCACATACAGATTACACAAAGGTGAGGATATACATATACATTTGATGGGGTTAAACATAGTACAGATTATGGAATTAAACATGCAGAGACAGCTAAAAACACAGGTAATAAGAGTAACAACATATATATATATATTTTTTTTTTGAATAGAGTTAAAGTAGTATACAGGTAGGCCATGAGTAATGCTACCTGGTGTTTAGACAGTCAGAAGAGAAAAAGTTACTAGAGTAAATAGTAGGTTATGAAGGGTGAGAGCAGGAGCATTCCCATGTGGAGGTTAGATAAGAGTGGAGTGATTTTTTAAAGGATGGGAGGCTTGTAATGGTATGAATAGAGGGAGGAAGGGAGTTCCATAAGCATGCTAGTGAGAAGGACAGGAGGTTTTGTTGAAGAGGGTGCAGTGGTCTATGAATTTCTATGAGGTTTTGAGTGTTTGATCTTAGCTGTCTTTGTGTGTGGTGCATTTTAAAGGTAGAAGAGAGTGAGGGGCAGAGGGATGGCTGGAAAATCAGTTTGTGAGCATATGTGAGTTGGGTATATGAGAGGTAGTTGGGTAGTTCTAACCATTTCAGTTTGTGGAGTGGTTCACAGTGGTGTGTTGATGATTTGTTAGAAGTGGCAAATTTGGCAATTTTATTGTAACAAGAGGATAGTTTGGTTTAGCTACAAACAAAGCTACATACAAAGCTACATACTTAGCTACATACAAAGCTATGTCAAACACAGAGCTGTTGGACATGCTCCACTTAAAGAAATTCCAATCTCTTTGAGCTTTGGCCCCAAAACCCAGACCGAAATACAATAGGAGGGGGTGTATCCATTTTCATAAAGGATACCCACACCTCCAGGTTAGTGGCACAGCACTAGGCCTTGGAGGCCATCCAAGTGCAACTAACAGTGGGCAAAGCTCCTTATCAGATCATAGCCTGCTACAGATCACCTACCTTGTCTCAGGACCCTCACTCAGCATTCCTGAGAACACTGGAAAATATAAAGGTCCTACCAAACACCATTATATTAGGAGATTTCAACTACCCAAACATTGACTGGGAGAATTACTCAAGTACAAATTCCTTTGCCCAATGCTTCCTAGAGTTTATAAACTCTAATGCCCTGGAACAGCTGGTCACCACACCCACTAGAGGTGACAGCATACTGGACCTGATCATCCCCAACATGGGGATCAGTGTTCCACACCAGAGGTAAACCCCTCACTGGTAAGATCAGATCATAAAGTAATCACTCTGGACATCCACATCCCGACCCCACCACCAGTCAAGGAAACCACTGTGAAAAACTTTTCAAAAGCAAACTTCACACTTCTCAACACCAAAGTGGAAAGTTTCAAAGCCCCCCTTGCTACAGGATAATGCTATCCAATCTGCAGAATCCTTTACAAGTGCATTATATGAGCATCTACAGGGATGCATGGATCGAGCCATCCTGAGTAAAACCAAGACTCACTCCTCCCAAAAGAGGAAACCAGTCTGGTGGTTCTTGGCCATAAATAATCTATACAACAGAAGGAGGAAACTACTACATGATAGAGCAAAATTCCAAAAAGGAAAGACATCACTGATCATTATTAGCAAGAAACTACGATCACTAGTAAAATCATCCAAGGCTAGTTTCTAAAGAAAAATTGCCAAGGAATCTAAAGATAACCACAAAGCCTTTTTTAGCTATATCAAACATTTAGGTGGCAACTCTCAGATATGCTTTGAGCTACTGCAAAATGGCAAAAAATACACTGAACCAACTGACATTGTCAACATCCTGGTGGACAAGTTTAGTGCAAACTTCACCCCTCCCCACCCCCAAAAGGGCCTGTGTCCATCCCAGAAGAATCCAGAACCACAGACATCACAAACATGCAGGTAAAAACAGTCCTCTCCAAAGCTAAGAACACAGCATCAATGGGAACGGATGGTGTCCCAGGCTCCATCTTACACGAGCTCCAAAAGGATCTAAACCCTCACCTAAATTCACTGTTCAGACTCAGCCTTACCACAGGCTATGTTCCCAAAGAATGGCATACAGCAACAGTCATCCTGCTCCACAAAGGTGGTGCCACAACAGAACCTGGGAACTATTGCCCTATAAGTGTGACCAGCCTGGTCTGCAAAGCTATGGAGTGAATTATCTTGGAACTCATAAACAGAGACATTGGGAACCTTCAGACACTGGACCCTACCCAATTCGGCTTTGTTAAAGGCAGATCCTGCTGCTAAACCTAGTTGACTTATTTGAAACAGTTACCAAGGCCATAGATGAAGGGAAGGTACTCCACACAGCCTACCTGGACCTTACTAAGGACTTCAACACCATTCCCCACTCTGGCATCATAGACAAGCTTACCAGCTTGAAGATTAACCCCTATGTTTCGAGATGGATGGCCAACTGGCAAACGGATAGAACACACATGGTCAGAGTTGCGGGTGCCATGTCCGACTCTAAACCAGTCACAAGTGGCATCCCACAGGTCTCAGTCCTGGGACCCCTCCTGTTCAGTATATACTTCTCTGAGGTAAAGGCAAGCACAGGAGGACTATGGCTGACCAAGTTCGCAGATGACTGCAAACTGGGGGCCATAATCGACTCTTTGGCTGACACAGACATCCTCTAGAAGGGTCTTACAGAGACAGATACCTGGTGTCAAAACCATGGCCTCAAGCTGAATGCCAAAAAATGCATAGTCATCCCCTTTGGAAAAAACAAAGTGCCTACAAACTACAATCCACTCTGCTACAGGCCCCATGAGGAGCTCAGTGTCTCTCCAAACTAACACCACTCTTAAGTATTCAACTGCGGTACCACCTTTAACATTCTTGTAAGAAAAGAGCAGTCCGGGTCTGAACTGTCTGCAAACAGCTAAAGTTAACTTTGAGTATGTGTCTACCTGTTTGAGCCAATATTCATTTTCCCCTGGAGAGCACTCTGCTTTGGCTTGTAAGCAGCCCCCCCACCACCACACACACACACACACACACACACACACACACACACACACACACACACACACACACACACACACACACATGCATCTTCCACTTTCTCTCTTATTCCCTTCTGTTAGCAAATAATATCCATAACTGATCAATACTGTGTGTTTGTTAATTTAAACTGAGACCACAGTAGCCTACTGATACAAGTTTATCCTGTTTTTCCACCTGAGAAATGGTTAAGAAATGACTTACAGTTTCAGAGCTCTAATTGGTCAATTGTGATTGTTTCTTAAACACAAACTTGTCTTTGCTTTGGCTCATTAGCGCAGTACAAAAAACTGCCTGTTCACAACCTTGTTCTCCCCTCCCCCTTCCCTGTTTATTACCTTAAGACAATCCCAAAGTTAATAAATATTACCTGTGGCAGGCACCATTTTTAAAACTACAACCACCCTTGTCACTATCATATGTTCATTTATCAGTTAACTCTGTTAACTGATTGTTTCCAGCCCCCTCATACGAGCAACTAACAGGGTCTCTACCCGCTCCCCACCCTGCCCCCTATTACCTCCCGCCCCCAGTGGTCCCACCTTTATTGCACTCACAAACCCCTCCCATCTTTCCACTAGCCAACCACAGCGCTAACCCAACACTACCTCCTCCATCTTCCCACTACTATCACACCTCCTCAACTAACATGTACAAGCATACCTTACCTATGCTCACTGCATGCACTCTTCTTGCATATCTTACATCCTACCAAAGCTCCATCATTCCCCCACTCAACCACTACCACTGTACTACTACTCACACCACCACTCATGTCTCACCCTCACTCAGCTCCCCTCTCACCAGCTCAAGAACCATCCCTATGCACCCCCCACATATTCTACCAACTATATTACTCAAACATAAAGCATCCCTACAACTTAACATAGTAACCCTCAAACCATACCTATTACCCACAGAGCACAATCATAAAGTTTCCCTTATACACAAACACATTCAAAAACTGAGAAAACTAATAACCTCATGCATATCAAAACTAGCCCTAAGTGGAGACATCCACCCCAGCCCTGGCCCTACCATCTCCAACCCCAATCCTCATAATCAGACTAGAAACCACAACTTCTCCCATATTACAGCCAATAGAAAGCCAAGTGGCTTCCTTCTACTAAGCCTAATTATTAGAAGTATATCCAACAAAGTCCATGAACTCCATGCCACCATAGACTTGTACTCCCCAGATATAGTCATCCTGACAGAAACCTGGCTAAAACCTCACATTCCAGTGAGCAAATACTCCCTACAGGTTATGGCATACTAAGAGTAGACCGGCTAAACAAAAAAGGAGGTGGTGTAGCTATAATATTTAAACAGCATCTAAACATCTAGATCTTAAAATCATCATCTCCACAAATAGGCAATGAAGAAATAATATATACCAACCTCAAAATAAACCAAAACAAAACCATCAACATAACTGGATGCTACTTCCCACCTGGCCAAAACATCCCTCCACTAGAAAACCTCCTCAGCTGGTCTACCCACCATCTCCCCCAAGAAACTATCATTTTAGGTGATTTCAATATTGACTGGCAATCCTGTTCTGGCCACCATCCAACCCATCATGTAAACCTTCATGGCTTCACCCAACTAGTCCAGTCACCAACCAGGATAAACAAAAACTCCAGCAAGCACACTACCCTGGATTGGATATTAGTCAGTAAGAGCCCCCAGTCATATATAACAGGCTGATTATCAGATAGCCTCAGTGATCACTCCCCAACATTCCTACTCAAATAATACCTATACCAAGCTAAACCTGTCATCTACCATCAAATACGTAAAAAACTAAACTTTAACCCATTCACATTCATCTCATCCCTCAAAGAATGTAACTGGCATCCTCTAAAGTACCTCAATCTAGATGATGCAGTTGAATTTTTTAATACTACCTTCCTGAACATCCTTAATTACCATGCCCCCATAACATTTTCCAGAACCAAAGCACAACCCTCCCCATGGCTACAGAAAACCACTAAGTCCGAAATGAAAAACAGGGATAAAGCCTGGGAGCACTGGTGCAAAACCAAAACCCCGTCCACTAGACAGAAATTCCTAGAACTACGCAATAGAGTCAAAAAGCTAATAAAACAGGACAAATTCCAGTACTACCAGTCTGCCCTAGACTCCTCACAACACAGCCCCAAACAATTCTGGTCCTCCATAAACTCCATCCTCCACCCAGGTAAAGTCAGTACCCCTCCTCCTAACATCCCTCACTCCTCAAAAAATATTGCTCCCTCATTCAACACACACTTCACCCAAACCATACTATCACTAGCTAAACAACACATCTCCCCTCCCCTCCAAACCACACCTTCAACTAGTAATCTCCCCACTGCCTTCTCTTTTTCTCCTGTACCTCCCTCTAACATAAAAATCTCTTAACTAAACTTAAACCCACCAAATTAGCAGCAGACAACCTCCCAAGTGAATACCTACAAACCGCAGCTGATGCTCTGGCCTACCCAGTATCCATCTTGATTAACCGATCTCTGTCAGAAAGTTACGTTCCCACACTGTGGAAAGTATCACATGTAATTCCCCTCCACAAAGGCGGACCCTCCACAGAACTAACCAATTAACGCCCCATAGCTATTCTCTCTCCACTCTCCAAAATACCAGAGAGATGCATACACTCTCAGGTCTCAGACTACCTCCTTACTAACAACCTCCTTTCCAGTCCTCAGCATGGTTTCTGACCAAACCATAGCACCATCACTGCCTTACTCTACTTCACTAACACTATAATTCAGCATAAAAACAATGGCTATCTCTCCTCTGCTACTTTCCTAGACCTATCTAAAGCATTTGACGTGGTCCCACACAAACACCTTATCTGTGTCCTCAATAACCTATCCTTCTCACAATCAGTCACCAACTGGTTTCAGAGTTACCTGTCTGACCGCCAACAATCCATTGTATGGCAGAATGACATATCTCTCCAACTACCTGTCTCCATAGGGGTTCCCCAAGGATCCATCCTTGGACCCCTACTCTTCTCGGTTTATACCAATAATCTAGCATCTGCCACCAAACATGGCACACTCATACAATACGCAGATGACTCAACCATCATCTGCTCAGCCCAGTCCCTATCAAAACTGCAAAAAGTCACACAGGAAGCTTTTTCCTCTGTTGAAAATTGGTTATCCAATGCCCAATTAATACTCAACCCAAACAAAACTAAACTACTCATCTTCCAACCCAACAAGCATACTCAAAACAACTCTCACTTTAACATCACAGCAAAAGACAACACCACTATATACCCAACTGAACACACCAAATTGCTAGGAGTGGAAATAGACAATTAACTAAAATTTGACATTCACATATCCATGACCATAAAAAAAGTCCAGAAAAAACTTGGAGCGTTATACAGAAATAAGCAATTTCTCACCAAAGCAGCAAAGATTTCAATATCAAATTCCCACCTTATCTCCACCCTACTTTATGCCTCTCCAATATATACCAACCTAAGGCAATGCGATCTAAACAAGCTGCTAAAACAAAATCACCAAATTCGCCACAGGGGCATCCTACCGTAGTCACCACTGTCTCTCATTTGCTGAACTGGGCTGGCTTGAACTCCCTCATCTCCTTCAGTGGTATCAACTCTCACTCGCCCGTAAACTAGTAAACCATCCACTAAATGTCCCATCCCTCCAGAAACTACTCCAACCCTATCGCACAACCAGACCACTAAGATCCAGCAACAAAAATCACTTGCAGATCACTAAAACCAATAACTCTGCTGGTGAAGCACTATTCTCTTGCACCATAGCCAAATTATGAAACTCCCTTCAACCCACAATTACCTCCGTACCATCATGCACCCACTTCAAAACTTTACTAAAAGTGCACCTAAAAACATGCTGGCTATGCCCTTGCAACTCCCACTCTAATATCATCCACCCCATCCAACCACTACCTTTCTTTCCACTCCACTAACTATCTTGATTATAGCAAGCTCAGATGCTCATAAGCCTAGTACTTATTATACAGCAGGAGCTTCTCATTGTAACATTTGTTAATGTCTGTTATGTACTTTGCAGATAAAGATTCTAGTTGTCTACTGATGTAATATGTTCTTCATCTGTAAATATGTTGTAAGTAATTGCTATGTTAAATTGTTAATCGCTATGTAATCCAATGTAACTACTGTCTGTTTATTTTAACTGTGGAGCTTTTCTCCCTGGGCCTCCGCTGAAAATGGACCTATGTCCAGTCAGACACTCCCGGTCAACAAATTTAAATAAATAAATAAATAAATAAACATAGGTGGCAATCCACTAGGTACGGAAAATGTAATTAGGGACCTGGGGACCCAGGTAGGTAGTAACCTCTACTTTGATAATCACATTGCCAAAGTGGTTAGATATCCCTTCTATATAGCCCACCTAATCAGGAAAGGGTTCACATCTAGATCAAAAGAGGTGATTGTGCCCCTCTACTCATCACTCATTTGGCCCATAATAGAGTAAAATGCCCCATTTGGTATGTACCTTAATTGGCACATGCAACATCTGGTAAGACCACAGAAGTACCTCACCAAGAGGATCATGGGCCTCAAAGAGATGTTCTATGCAGCTCGACTAAAGAAACTCCAGCTCAACTCAGTGGCTTACTGTCTGCTTAGAGGTGATCTATGCCTGATGTATAAGGGCATGTCCAACCCAGAATTAATAGACATGCTCCACCTCAAGAAAAACAATCTCTTAGAGCCACAAGCTCCAGTGAATTAAACCTCAGCAAAGCAATAAACAGGACATGCTGGAGGGATAGATTCCTTTCCCAGAGACTTCCCTTGCTCTGGAATAGAATCCCAGTTGATGTTAGGCAGAGCCCCTCGCAAACTCTCTTCAAGAGGAATCTTGACGAGTGGATGGGAAATTGTAAATTTAACCCTGGGATAACTTCAGTGGCCCTGCTAGACAGAGGCCCAGGAAACTAATTTAAAAGGGAGTCAAAAGCCAACACATTCTGGCTAGGCTTATAAATGCCCTTGGGCAGATACCCTAGTACCTACCTATGAACTTATGAACCTACACACTCTAGGGACCTAAACCTTGTCACCACAATAAACAGAACATGCTGGAGGGATAGATTCCTGTCCCAGAGACTTCACATACTCCAGAATAAACTACCTATCCATATAAAACAAAGCTCCTCATTAACACTCTTCAAGAAAAATCTTGATGATTGGATGGGAAATAGGAAATTCACCTTGGGGATCACTTCTGTGTCTCTGCTCGACAGTGGCACAGGAAAATACATTTCTTGGGTGGCAAAAGCCAGGGTACCTTTTTGGCTGGGCTTCAATAGGCCCCAGGAACCTTTGAGCCTTGCCTAAAAAAGGTAATATGGGGACAACAAGAGCCTTGGCCAGTATTCAGAAGCATAGGGGCGACAGGTGCAAACCATCTGTAGTGAAGTGACAAGGCTTGTCTATCATGTCATCACAGGCAGATAGAGACAGGATCCCCTTTGAATGACACCAGAAGCTCAGCCAATTGTTGAAGTTTATCATCTTTCTGTTATATTGCAGTAGCATGTAGGTGAAGGTAAGATGCTTCTCAAGGTTTGACCCTGTGTGTGCCAGCATGTGGTGCATCAACCCATATATGATATGGTCATGGCCTATGCATACAATACACTCACAACACACCTAGTATGATAAGCCTGCTGAGGTTAGCAAATGTGAAAAAAAACCTTTGTGCAAACTGTCAGCAAGTAATGTCTGTATTGTACCCTGTAATGCCATATTGCTTGCTGAAGTGTAAATATGTACTTAGTTTGCATTAAGAACACCACACTTGCCAACTGTGTGTGTGTGTGTGTGTGTGTGTGTGTGTGTGTGTGTGTGTGTGTGTGTGTGTGTGTGTGTGTGTGTGTGTATGTGTGCGTGCGTGTGTGTGTGTGTGTGTGTGTGTGTGTGTGTGTGTGTGTGTGTGTCTGTGTGTCTGTGTGTGTGTGTGTGTGTGTGTGTGTCTGTCTGTCTCTCCCTGGGGAGAGAGAAACCTTTTTGTAGACTGCTCACACCCCTTAAAAGTGGTATACTCATCTTTGTTGTCTCATGATGTCACCATCCTACAAATATACCTGTGGAAAGGTGAAATCCCATTAATGTGTATAGTGTATCATATAAATACATGCTGCTGTAGTATCAGAATGTAGT
This sequence comes from Protopterus annectens, assembly GCF_019279795.1. NCBI lineage: Eukaryota > Metazoa > Chordata > Ceratodontiformes > Protopteridae > Protopterus > Protopterus annectens. Next base: position 1,148,730,687 of record NC_056726.1, on the reverse strand, counting down.
TAGGAATGAGTTTGAATCTTGCAATTGCTGTGTGTGTGCTTCAGGTGTGTGACACCGTTGGCCAACGTGAAGTGGGTTTTGATTTTTCTAGTGTATGACATATCACAATGACAACTGTATGTGCATTACACATGTAAGGTAGCTGTGGGGAAAATCCATGTACATACATGTGACCTCAAGTATTTCATAGGTGGGTACTCTGCTTTCTCCATGAATGCATCTGTTATCTTTGCCAGAGCATGCTGGCACTTTCCAGACCTTAGGTCACATCTGTATGCTTGTGACAAGCTTAGCCACTGCTGTGATCCCTGGGCTATGTCTTCCATTTCACATCCACTCATCACGGTTTCTATTGAAGAGTGTGAATGAGGGTTTATGCTTGAGGTATATTTGAAAACTGTTCCAAAGCAAGCAAAGTCTGGCAAAGATGACTAATCATTATAGGTGTGCAGCAACCTCTGTGGATCTGCATGCAAACCCTTTATTGCTTATGTGCTCCACAGATGGATTTCCAAAACCCTTTGGTAATGTGATTATCAAAGGAGAGATGACTTACTACATGGATTTATGTATACATTAGTACCTGTTCCACATTTTGAGGGCTACTACCTATGTGGTACTCAGGGGATACTTTGTTTTCTAAAAGTGGATAACTATGGATGTTATGTGATCCTATCTCGCCTACATTCTGACTGATGGGTTCGGAGCCGATCCCTCGGCTCCGACTCGGCACGCTTATGCCAAAGAGCGAAGTCTCTTATTGGCTGAGCTTACTATATCCCAGGATGCACCACTACCAGTCCCCCAGATCTCGTTTGCCGCTAACTAGCAAAGACGTGGTCTCGAGCTGGCTGAGCTAAGTAGTATTTAACTAACTTTTTTCTGTCAGAAATTTGCTATTTCTATAATAAAAAGCTGTTTTAACAGCTACTCTGTCCTTTTGTGTGTGACTGGAGATTTTTCGTTGAGGAAAATTTGTGTGTGATTGGGTGTTTGTTCTGACTTCAGGCTCCCTTCATCTGTAGGGCCTTCCCTGTCAGTCAACCCCTCTCAATCCTTAGGGGTTTTTAGGATTCCCTTGAGTTATTATCTCTGTTGTTACCGGATTGTCTACCTTAATAGGCAACTGTAAATTAACCTTTGTAGTGTCAGTCAATTCAGAAAGACAATACAGGATAGTGTTTGTTTCTTCTGTGAGAGAGTTACTGAATTGTTGTTATAATGTCTCAGACTCCTAGGCCTTCGGGCTTTAAGAAGTGCACTAAGTGCAGTTTTAAAATGTCTATCACAGACGACCACTCTGTGTGTATATTGTTTGGGCGCTAAACATTTGCAGGAGTCCTGCAGCGTGTGTCACGCTTTTTCCTCGAGGGTCCTCCAAGAGAGGAAAAATAAACTCATTTTGAAAGGCCTTATAAAACCCTCCTTTGAAGAAGCATTAGCGTCTTCTCCTTCTCCTGCAAAAAAGAAAAGGGCGTCGGCTCCGACCAGTCCGTCGGACCCGACCGCCAAAAGACATAGGCAGGCTTCTCCTTCGGCTCCAAGGACTTCGGAGCCGAGGGCGGAACGGTCTACCTCGATGCCTCCAGTCTCGACCCCCCTGGCTTCAGAGCCGATGGCTGGGGCATCGAGAGGCGGGTCACCTTCATCGGCTCCATTGATCTCAGAGCCGATGAAGGTTGTCCGCTCAGACACTTCCTCCTCGGTGCCGAAGTCCTCCTCGGCACCGATGGAAACTGGGGTGTGCATTCCTTCGGCACCGATAGTTATCGAGTCACCTCGGAGCCGGTCCCCTAGTCCCTTGGGGCCGTTGGAGAGGCCTTCTCGAACCCGTTCAGTCTCCTCTAGGTCATCGAGGATGTCAGATTCAGACATAGACAGGGTGCTCCAAAGACTATTCCAGTACCCAGTCTTTCAAAAGTTTGTTTCGGCTCCAACCCAATTGGCTTTGGAGCCGATAGCCCACTCCATTGCCTTTCCTCCTCCGACCACTTTGGTTCCGTCGGAGCAGGTGCTGCTGGAGCCAGTGGAGATTCTAGGGTCGGCTCCGACCCTTACTCCAATCCCGGCCTTCAGGTCCGAGTTTAGCACACGGACTTCTTCGGCCGGACCCGGGGGTGACGTTTCGGGACCTATGCTGTCGGTTCCGAGCCTCCCTCTTGGTGCTTCAGCCGCGGGACTTCCGTCTGCTATCATGGCTCCGGGGACCGGACACTCCCAGGATTCTGGGGGTCCGGCTTTCAGAGCTATGAGGAGTGCCTTGGCCAAGTCTTCTTCGGCCATCTCTACGGCTTTACCGGCACCTTCCCTGGGCATGGAGACTGGGTCTTTGGCATTTCCCCTGTCTCTGGGCAGTGGAGCCCCGGGGCCTGAGGTTACCCCCACTGGGGGTTCCCTTCCTCCTGAGGGTTCTTCGGAGTTGTCTTCGGAGGAGCACCCAAGGAAGAGATTGTGCAAGAGGAAGCACGTGGACTCCCCCGAGTCTCTTACATCGGACACTGATCTTGATGATGCGGAGGGGTCCCCAAAGTCGTCCTCGGATGATGTCTCATTTGCAGACATTCTAGAGATCCTTAAGCAACGAGGGCTGGATTTCCAAACCCTCCGCTGATGAGTCAGTGCTTCTCAAGGCCTTTGGGGCTCAGCCCTCCGCCTCCTGGGTGTCTCCGCCTTGACGAGCTCCTGGATTTGGTTTGTCGGAGGGTGTGGGAACATCCAGATACTGTGGAACCAGTGCCTTCTCGCCCTAACAAATTTTTGTCCGCCCCTCCCGAGAAGGAGTTCTTGACCAAAGGCGTGGCTGTAGATGCCATGGTGGTGGCATCTGCTACACAGCAGGACGTGGCAGAGGCTTCAACGTCCGTCCATCCTCCTAATAAGGAGTCTAGGAGCATGGACAGGTACGGGAAGCGCACCCTAACTTCAGCGGCCTTTACCCTAAGGTCCCTGAATTATTTGGCACATTTTACCAGACTGCAGAGGGATCTGGTCAAGGAGCTGTCAGACTCCCTCTCAGGTAACCTACCTGAGCAGCTAGCCCAGTCGGTTAGCTCTCAGTTGGCTATCCTAACCTCGATTTCTAACTCGTCCATGAGGCTCATTTCATATGCGGCAAGGGCGGGCAGAGCGGCAGGCACAGGCGTGGCTCTAAAGACAAGCCTGGCTCCGTTTTGTGTCATTTCTCGGAGGCCTTCAAGTCTTCCTTCGCGACGCTCCCTTTGATGGGTCCTCTTTGTTTGGACCCAAGGTAAAGACACTCTTACCGCTGTGAGCAAGAGGAAAACTTTATCTGCCGTAGGAGCATTATTCCACTTTCGGCCTTATCCCAAGGCTAAAGAGGAGGGAAGATGTGGTTCCGCAAATCACAGAAGTTCTTTCCTCAACAGCAGGAAGATTCCCCTTCCAGAGGCAGAGGACGGGAAATTTTTCTGGGAGACGCTGGCCCCAGAGGGCGACAGAGGGCCCCGCAACAATGGAGACCGCGAGTCCTTTCGTGGCTCTTCAGCCTCCCACACTTCATGAGGGATTGCCCGGCTGTGCTGCTCCGGAGCCAGTCGGGTGCCGTTTTGCCAAGCACCTAAAAGCCTGGGAGTCTATTACTCAGGACAGATGGGTGCTTCGGATCATTGCCGGAGGTTACACTATTCCCTTCACGCACCCACCCCCACCGTCCAAAAGAATCCCGGACCCACCACCCAGTCAAAGGGAAATTGCAGCACTAGAAGCTTCAAAGCTGCTAGGTAAAGGAGTCATCCAACCGGTCCCCACAGACCAGATCAGATCCGGAAATTACTCGAGGTTCTTTTTAGTGCCAAAAAAGACAGGGGACCTGAGACCCATTCTGGATCTCAGCAAACTAAACCAGTCCGTCATGAAGTCCAAATTCCGAATGGTCACTTTACAATCCATTCTCCCATTGCTGGAGAAGGATGTTTGGATGTGCTCCATAGATCTCAAGGATGCCTATTATCACATACCAATTCATTAGGCGTCCAGGAGGTATCTGCGCTTCAGCCTGGGAGACAGTCATTTCCAATTCTGTGCTCTGCCCTTTGGTCTCACCACAGCCCCCAGGGTGTTCACCAAGTGTTTGGCAGTAGTGACTGCTCACCTGAGGAGTCTCGGATTCCAAGTGTTTCCCTATCTGGACGACTGGCTCCTGACTGCCACCACCAGGCATCTACTACTAGAGAACCTACAAGCCACCATCTCCCTAGGTGCTTCCCTGGGAATTACATTCAACTGGTCAAAGTCTGTCTTGCTGCCCTCTCAGCGCATAAGGTTCATAGGAGCAGAGATAGACTCAAAATTGATGCGAATCTTCCTTCCTTCCGAAAGGATACAAACATTACAAGGTCAAGTCCAAGCCCTGCTTCAGAAATCCAAAGCCCCAGCCAGGTCGGTCCTGCAACTTTTAGGTTCAATGTCTGCCACGGTTCTTCTAGTTCCTCTGGCAAGATTGCACATGAGGATTCTTCAGTGGCTGTTATCAACACAATGGTCTTTTCAGGATCTTCCTCTCAATCACCACATACTGATTACAGAAACATGCAAACGGGACCTCCGCTGGTGGCTTCAGTCATCCAATCTGAATCAGGGAAGACCTTTTGTTATACCTCCTCCGGTGGCCACCTTGACAACGGATGCCTCCCAGACGGGGTGGGGGGGCATTGTCTGGGCAGGTCAGTTCAGGGTTCTTGGCTTCTGAACGAAACATTACTCCACATCAATGTGTTGGAAATGAGGGCTGTAGTGCTGTCCCTACAGGCCCTCCACAAGTTTCTCCCTCAAGGCACTATCGCTATCCAGACAGACAACATGTCAGTGGTCTGGTATCTAAACAAACAGGGAGGGACCAGATCTTACCCCCTTTGCAGAGAGGCCATGAGGGTGTGGGAATGGGCGGTAGCTACCAACCGCTTCCTGATAGCGACCCACATTCCAGGAAAATCCAATGTATTGGCAGACAGATTAAGCAGGACTATTCTCTCTCCTCACGAGTGGTCCCTGAACGAATCAGTAGCAGCTCAGGTTTTCAAAAGATGGGGGACCCCGTGCTGCGACCTATTTGCAACACCACTAAACACGAAGTGCAGAAGGTTCTTTTCCTTGACCCCGCGTCAAGGGGAGGCAGCTACGGATGCTCTAGCCCAACCTTGGCCAGCAGGACTACTTTATGCTTTCCCTCCAGTTCCGCTCCTCCCCAAAGTCATCCAGAAAGCTTCCCAATTGGGGTCTACAATGGTTTTAATTGCTCCGTACTGGCCTCGTCAGGTATGGTTCCCCTACCTAAAGAAATTTGCTCTGGATGGTCCCTGGTTTTTGGATCCAATCCCGGACCTTCTGATTCATCAGTCGGGACAACAGCACCAGTCCCTTCACACCTTGAAACTAACAGCTTGGCTCCTCCACTTCCGACTTTAGTCAAAAATCAACTCTTGGACCCGGAAGTTGTTCAAATCTTATCTTCAGCCCACAAACCCTCCACTAAGAAATTGTATAACAGTAAGTGGAAGAGGTTTGCAATCTGGGCTCAACTTAAAGGTTTAGACTCTATTACTGCCCCGATACCAGAGGTCTTGAAATTTTTAACATCCTTGTTTAATCAAGGATCTTCAGTCTCTACTATTAAAGTCCAACTAGCAGCTATCTCCAAATTTCACGAATCAATAGACCCCCCGTTGATGAGCAATAAATTATCCAAAGCTTTCATGAAAGGTGCTGTACTTTTAAGACCCCCAATTTTTCATCCTGCGCCTCCGTGGGATCTTGATTTGGTACTTCGTACCTTGACATCTCCTCCTTTTGAACCAGCTGCTACATGTGAGTTGAAATACCTGTCTTGGAAAACTGCCTTCTTAGTTGCAATTACCTCTGCAAGAAGAGTTACAGAACTTCAAGCCCTATCTATCAAACCACCATATTTGATTTTTCACAAGGATAGAGTATCACTTAGGCCTAATCCATCTTTTGTTCCCAAAGTTTCTTCTAATCTCTGTTTCCAACAATCTCTAGAACTACCAGTTTTCTTTCCAAAATTTTCAAACAAGGCGGAGTACACCTTGCATACATTGGATGTTCACAGGCAATTGCGCTTCTATCTAGACAGGACTCAACAAATTCGAAAGACAGATCAATTGTTTGTGTCCTTTTCAGATAATAAAATGGGAAAAACCATCACTAAAGCTACTATTGCCAAATGGATTAGAGATTGCATTACTCAGGCTTATTCCTCTTCAAATATACAACTTACAACATCCGTCAAAGCCCACTCTACTAGAGCTATGGCTACCTCTGTTGCTTTCCATTCCAAGCTCGCTATTTCTGAGATTTGTGCTGCGGCTACTTGGTCCAACCCGCACACTTTTATTTCCCACTATAAATTGGATGTAACATCTAAAGGGCGAGCATCATTTGGTTCCACGGTACTCAGGAGTGTTTTCCAGTGAGCCACCCAGGATTCAGGTGCTAGGGACACTGTCCCATCAGTCAGAATGTAGGCGAGATAGGATCACATAACATCTTTTAGTTATGTACTCACCATAACTTCAGATGTTTGGGATCCATCTCGCCTACATTCCTAATACCCACCCTCCTTCCCCCTGCCTTGGAGATCAGAAGAGATTGAACGGTTTGAGTTCTACTGCTTTTATCTTGTATCACCTAGCAATGTTATATAAGCAGTGCGTGCATGTGTGCATGTATGCGGACAAACTAGATCTGGGGGACTGGTAGTGGTGCATCCTGGGATATAGTAAGCTCAGCCAATAAGAGACTTCGCTCTTTGGCATAAGCGCCGAAGTCGAGCCGAGGGATCGGCTCCGAACCCATCAGTCAGAATGTAGGCGAGATGGATCCCAAACATCTGAAGTTATGGTGAGTACATAACTAAAAGTTTCTTTGGCTTATAGCTTTACAGCATGAGTTTGACACAAGGTATCTGTCTGTATGATTCCCTTTTGGAGGATGTGTGTGTCATCTGGAGAATAAAGTATAGCCCACAGTATGCATTGTCATCAAACGTGGGCAGACATATCCCTACTGTGTTTGCTTGTACCTAAGAAAGCTATATGCCAAACAGGAGTGGTCCCAGGACTGAGTGCAGGTGAATACTACTTGTTACTGGCATAGAATAGTACATGGGGGCTGCAAATGTTACTGTGTGTCCTACATCTGTGCGTCAGTTATCAAGACATCATCTAACAATCGTTTATGGTCAGTCTGTTAAGATTATGTATAATACCAATATGTGGGATGGGTATGAATTGCTGGTGAGCTATAGCTTGGCTGTGTTGACCTCCCCTCTCTCATCTATAGCTTTGTTGACTTGCTTGAAGTCTACTTGGTGTAGGAGCCATGATCTGAACTTTAGAGAACCTAAGTGGGTATAGTGCAGTGTTTGCAGGTTCATAATGTCTCTGTTAATGATTTCCATAATGCTGTGCTCCATAGCCTTCCAGATAACATTGGTCTGGCTTATAGGGTGAGAGTTTCCAGGACCTGTTGTAGTTCTACCCTTAATCAATTTATGTTAACATTTGCACTGGGTGTGACGAGGGTGGAAGGTTTAAGAATAAGTATATTAGAGAGTCAGGCCAGGTTTGAAGGTTAGTAGACCATGCCAGATAGGCAGGATTAAGTTGGTTTGTACATGTGCTGAGGAGGGATGCAGAGTATATTGTGAAATAGATACTAAGGATGAAGCCACTCGGTAACAGTAAAAGAGGAATGCCTAAGATGAGGTTTATGGCTGTGGTGAGAGAGGACATGCAGATGGATGGTGTAACAGCGCAAGATGCAGAGGGCAGGAAGAAATTATCTACTGTGGCAACCCCTAATGGGAGCATCTGAAAGGAGAAGAAGAAGAAGGAGACGTTGTAGCTCAACCCTTGTGTACTGTGAACACTATTACCATGTGTCATTTCACAAGTATGTAACCTGTATAGAGGCTGCATCTGGACAGAGCGTTTAGGTTAGTGGTGACTTCATATGTCAGCTTGTGTATGACACAGCCAGGGACAGTGTCCAGTACCATTGTCACTGTGGTGTGTACTTTGCTAAAGAGATGTTTTAACTAGAGTGTCTGTGAATCATCAGGTTTTACATTCTTCAGGTCTGGAAATGTGGCCATTGTGTAATGACAGGGTGGTGAAATCTGCATTCAAACTGTCTGACAAGGAATTGGTAATGTCAGTCAGAGAAGTGTACTTTGTGACCATTTACATTAACTGTGACCCGATCTGAGATTTCCCCTGTAGATTATGAAGAACACTGAAGAAAGCTTTAGTGTTGTCTTTGGAATCCTTGCCATTTTGTATTTTGAAGCTTGCCTTGTATGTTTATTGAGGGATTGTATTTTCCCAATGATACTGACCAGAGAGGTTATCCCTTCTTGGTATGTAACTCTTTTTTGGTACAACTTCACAACTTCTATTATACATTTAGTTTATGGCAGGGGTCCATGAGACTAATGCACTTTTACTGTATAAGTGAGAATTTCTTCTGTTTGTGATAGCACGGTCCATGCAACCCTGTAGGTGAACAGTGTGCATTAATAAAGGATTATGCAGCTGGGACAGTGTTAACCTTAGTAATGCAAACCAATGACAGATAGCAATAATAGCATCACCCATAGCACAGTGTCAACCCATGTCATACACACACATGCGTACTCAAGTTCCAAAATGTGTGTAGTACAATGCATACTGGCCATCAATAGAAAGTATGGAGTGTTAACACTGGCCAATACAGGGCATGTCACCCTGCTCATGTGTCCAATATGCATGTACATGCAGGCAGTGCACCTCCACCATGTTCACAAATGTATACCTGCAAACCTGCACTGCACACACCCCACACTTACTGTCTATTGTATAACACATGCTGACACAACTACACACATCAGCCAAGTGGCATATGGGCAAACAGAACACAATTGGAATAAACACTGGTGGAAACAATGCAACATTGCTAATTACAGCTTTAATGCATCATGCCTGCTCAGCTACACCTTCAAGGATATCATTACACTTTAATGCTGACAACATGCTACACATTCAACCATTGCTATACTTTATTAAAGTCACTGTCTGCATGAGCACAATGTTACCCTGTTCCTGCATCAATGTTACAGATGACAGGAGGTGGCACAGGTTTCATCATATGCACAGGGTGTGTTGTTGGTTTGCCAGAGGCCTACACTGAGCCATACAATTGACATGTGTGTGTGTGTGTGTGTGTGTGTGTGTGTGTGTGTGTGTGTGTGTGTGTGTGTGTGTGTGTGAGGGCCATGAGTACTGTTATGGGCCAATGTTGATGTAATGTGTGCGGGTATGTGTTTGCCCTAGGTTTCTGGTTTATGTGTGTGTGTCTGCATGCACACAGTTCCACCATATGGCTGCCATATACGGGGATTTGTGAGAATGCTACAAACTGTACCTGGCAGGCTTTACAGATCACCATCTCTGGCCATGGATATGGAAACTGTGCCTGGCAGGGGTGCTACAGACAGTATCAGGTACTAATCCAATCTGGGTACTATCCAAAGAGGTTGACATATGTCCACTGGATTCAGGTCCCTGCTGGGACTGGCCAGAGCCACGTGCACATGGTCTTCTAGGACGGTCTATGGACAGCCCGCCCAACATTGCTGGGGCTGGTACTGGCACTAGGGGAGCGGCTGAGACTTGCTGGATGTCTATGGTGACTTCCAGCTGCTGATGTTGCTGGCATACATCGACGTCTCAACCATCCTGCACTGTCCTGACACATGGACATGACATTTTGGAGGACATCTGATGTCTCACCCCAACGTCTATCAATGACCTCACTGTAATTATGAATGGCACCTGCTAGGTCATGGATACTGTCATTTACAGAGGTGTTATGAGCCCTCTGTGCCCTTAGTCCCTATCTGGTGTATCGCTCCATTCATGTCTGTGCCTCCATGATAGCCTGGAACATGCGTGTGGTAGGAACAGGTGTGGCACATCTGTCAGGGTCATGATGATCAGCAGGGCTCTGACGAGAACCCTTGGGCAACTGCCTATGAGGTACCGTTCCAGACATCTGGCTATGGCTGCTGTGTCCTGATACATGTGCCATAGATAACACTGTCCTGGCCAGTGCCAACCATACACTGTCCCTCAGCTAAGGCCAATTGTGATGATGGATGTACAGGCAGTATGACTGTGTGCATGGATGGGGTGGAGACTTGTGTACTGTCAATTGGTGGCCCAATAACAGACCCTGATAAACCTGCCTGTGTCTCAACACACCTATCCTCATGATCACTGTCTGTCTTAGTGACATCAGGTTCCCTGCTGTACTGAACCAGCCCCACCTCGGCACCTGTGAGAAGAAAACAGGAATCACACTTTAAGACCTGAACATGATGTCAGACCACATGCGCACATGCACACATGCGCAGATGCGCACATGCACACATGCACATGCACACATGCACACATGCACACATGCACACATGCGCACATGCACACATGCACACATGCACACATGCACACACACAAAAATACACTCCTCCCTAAAGCAGACACACACAACACCAGCAATCTCAGAACATACATAATAGCAGGTGATGGTGGGGTACAGTATCACAAGCAAAACAGTCATATCACACATGTCAGCATGCAGGACATGTGTTGCTCAACAGCATGCAGTGCAAGTGTAGACAGTCCTTGTTACTAACAGTATACATGGCTTTGATGCATGTGTTTTGTTATTAGGTGATGGGCCTCCCCCTGGAACACAATGCATACATGGATACAACATTGCTGTGCAGGTATTCAAAACTCTGTAATGTACTGTGCACCATAAAAAACAGATGTACATACCTTGGCTGGATATGTATCTCTGTGTCAGACAAGGTATCCAATGCTGATTACAGCCTCTGTGTCTTTAGCAAATAATTGTAGACACATTTTTAGCACATGCATGATGAGTATTCACACAACATCATCAGTGGTGCATGGATAATTGATGGAATACCATTCGGTCACATACCCAATGTACGGTACTTTTGGTGACTGTAGATCATATTGTGGACATGCCAGTGTCATCCATGAAATGGCATGCTAAAACACAACTGCATATTTAAACACTACACATACTCAATGTGTGCCATATGACCTAGCCACTCAATAGCATCACAAGACATATATGTGTCAGTTGTGCAAATGGTGATTGGTATGCATATTGTTTAGAGGTGCATATGTGTGCACACATGCAACATTAAGGTGTATAGCAATGAAAGCTATGTGTAGTACTGTGGTTACAATAACTGGATGGAGTATACTACCATAGGCCATCATCATGAAGCATCATGTGGTCACTCAAGGCTACAAATGTTTCCCAAACCAGCACTACTCATGCTGTACCAGAACTGTACTACCTTGGCTACATTCACCATTTCACAACCAGTTGTTACATGAGTTTGTAAGGAGGCCAATAAGGAGCATTCCCTGACATGAATGTGTAGTGTGTTGCAGAGTGTTTAAATGCCCCATGATAGGCCTCTACTCCTCAGGTATATTATGTGTAATGTGTGGATGAGATTTTGGATACTGGAGTGTGTCTTTACAGAGGGTTTGGGAATCCTTTATGTGTAGCATGTTAAAATGCTCTGTGTATGACATAGATGTGTATGTTATGTGCATGTTGAGTATCAACTGTGACTATCCAATAGTCACAACAGTCTAGCCACATTTGTTTGAGATGGTTTGGGTATTGCATGTGTTTGAGTTAGCTAATCACATTAGTGAGATGTGCATGGTCTTACACCAAACATGCACAGCATGCATTATTGGTAGGGGTGTTACAAGTGTACATGGCCTACACCTTAACTATGACATGCACTTTTTATTTACAATAATTAATGTAGAACACACTCACCAGCATCTGTCTGCTGCCTTGATGTCACCCCAGAGGGACCTACATAGAGATGAGACAGTTTGTCAGTGGCCACAACTGTGGCATTGCTACTGTGTGTTTTCAATCTTGCAGTACAACAACAGTTTACATTCACAGGGCTACAGATTATGTTCCAAATGATCAGTACTACACAACAGGCTCCACATCTTTTAACAACGCACTCCACATCTCACATATGCATGATCTACCAATACAGATAACAGTAGTCTACAGATATGCCATGTTACCTGCATGCTCCATGTGTGCTTGCTGGGTGGCTCCAACCTCCATCATGGTGTATGTCTGCTGCTGTTGTTGTTGGGCAGGTGCCACCAGGCTCAGGAGCAGCTACTCCACTCTGGTGAGGGGAGGGATGGATATTAACACCACCTCCTGTTGCAAGCTGTTGTCTCCACACATCAGCAGCACACTGATGGACATGTCAGAGAAGAACACTGCAGTGGTGGCATACCTGCTCATATGTCCAATTATGCAGGCCTACTTCATTTACCCTGCAGACAACATCTTGCCACATTTTAGTATGCTCTTGCTGGTCCTGGCTGGTTCCTGAGAAGATGAGACTGTAGTGCTGAATCATACTGCTAGTAATTATGTCATCTTCAGCACTACTGTAACTGGGGTTCCTGTGATGCGCCATGATCCCTGGAAGACATAAATATGAAAATATGTCTGAGCAAGTCATATGGCACATTTAACATTATACAGTACAGATATCACTGAACTGCCATATATACCAACCTACTAGCTAACCGAGAGTGAAACACTTTAACTGTCACTTATCACTGCTCACCCCACAACTGCTTGAAAGTGCTTGGTTCACTCACTATCTAATGAACCATGTTCTGCACAGCAACAAAATAAAATCACTATATACTACACAAGAGTACCAGACACACTGTATGCAACACGATGCACCACCTACGCACAGCAGATATACATCAAGCTGATGTGTAAAGAGATATATCATCCATCACAATGAGTGTAAGGTCCAGTAAATGTATTATTATACCACACAACTTGTTAATGGCAAACCTGTGTCCAAAATATGTGCACAATTGGGAATATAGGTCGCATACTGCTGTAGTACACTATGAATGTTGCTAGATACGCAGTTATATGTTTTACCACACATATGTCAAAGGACATGTTACAGAGATACCCACACACACACATCAGACATAAATAGAGGACACAAAGGTATGACAACCCAGATAAGCTTTCAGTGTGTACTATACAGTACTGTGTGTCAGTACTTACACAACCTTAATCTTGAGAAATGTAATCTGTGATGAATACAGGGACCACACAAAACAGTGGATGCAAGCAATGTGGACATACACCATACTTTGCTGTACAGGCCCAGAGTTTCAAGTAGTACTATAGTATACACAGGATTTGGATTCAACATCAGTACCAATCAATAGTCATAGATGTAGTGCTTTATCCTCCAATGACACACCCTAGTTAAAACCAAGGGACTTAATCACACTGCATGCAATAGCACTTTTTCTACCTAGCAACAGAATACACAGCTTTTGCTAGGATCAAAGCAAGGACCCATAATACCATGACATAAACAGATTCCCACTAAGCTATCATACAGATACATATCTTTGACGTACTCACAAACACATTGACCATCACAGACAGTTAAAAGTACAGGGAATCAATTGCAACAAGTAGATGCAGGTGTGTATGAGTATATATATATATATATATATATATATATATATATACACATATATGTATATATATATATATATATATATATATATATATATATATATATATATATATATATATATATATATATATATATATATATACATATACACATCCATTGGTGTACATATACATATATATGTAGGCACATATACATTTCACCTTTCATAGTGAGAATATCAATTATACAAAGGATGTGAGGTGTACAGTAATGTAATAAAATTGCACAGTCTTCGGATAAATGCATTGAAGGTGTTCACAGCCCAGGTAGCATTAGCAGGCCTCACTGTCTTCAACATTGCAAACTGAACAAACCACACACAGTGTTTAACCACCACATGTCATATACCAGCACTGTATGCTGTCTTGTTTGTCACACACTTAAACCTACATACAAATATGTGCATACTAACCTTCACCAACATATATATCTCCACCCTTCACAAACAGTTGCAAAATGTCCCCTGCTCTATTCACATATACAGATGTGAATATATATGACACATATATATTTCTCCATATGTGTGTGGCATACACACACAAGGTCCACACTGTTGTAAGTCACTGAACCTCACAGCTGAACTCTTGGGCCTTGCTGCAACACAAACAGGTGTCACATATGAACACACACTAACATTAGGGGGGTATATATGGCTACAAATGCTAGATAAGCATACTAGACTGCTACCGCAGTTGCCAATGTTAAGCTACACTTTAATATGACTATCATGCATGTGCTGTTCTGTCACACCCATGTTTATTTAATGTCAGCGCTAATCCCCACAACAGCCATTGGCCACACTACTGTACAGAACACAGATAACATGGATCAGATCCTTGACATTTAATGCTGAGCTACACATTTCACAGGTATGTCCCACTGCCCACAGGTACACACTGTATTGTCCATAGCAGTAGTTAAGCAGAACATCTATGCATAAATAAGTACTGCTGCCACATATGAATGGTTCACGCTATGTAGACTATTCTTCAATAACATCTACTACATGCCAGTAAATACATATGTGTCACATACCTTTCCTTTGTATGATTTGGTAATATTTCTTTGTCTTTTTCCTTTTCTCTGCCTCTCTCTCTCTGTGTCTCTCTCTTTGTCAGTCTCTGCAATATAGTGATTGAGTTTGTTGGCAGAGATTGCAGCCTGCTTTTGTAGGTATTTGCATATGAGCATGTGATGGCCTCTGCACCAATTAATGGCCACCATTTGCTAATTGCATGCAACCTGCTGTGTAGTAATTGCAATAATCACTGTCATGGCAACCCAGTACTATAAATTGCTAACTCAGGTAGGCGTGGCCTTTTCAGCTTTCCAAAATGGAGATCATCCTTGTTTGCTGTGGACATCAATGTTTAAGACAGAAGGTTGGTATAGTTCTTATATCAGAAGCCAGGGGTGTAGCCAGAGATTTACATTTTGTACTCAGACCTAATGTTGATACTTCCAGTACCCACTTGTCAGTGAAGAAATGTTCTCATCCCTCAAAATGCTACCCCAAGATACATGGAAAAATGTACTTTCTTTTCAACTTTTACAATTAACTGCCATACAAAGCTAGTTATTGAGATGTATTCTTTTGGCACGAGAATTGTTTGTGAACTGCTATACTGTGAATATTAATTTACTCAGTTCTATTGTGCTTTTTTAGTGTTGGCATTAGCACAAGCTGCTCAGAAAAACTGGACACATTTCAGTACTGTGAGTATGCTTACCACATCCTTGGTAGACTCTGCACACACAGGTATATTCAACATTTGGGTAGGGGTGCAGAAGTGCAGAGAGCGTAAGTATTATTGTGTGGATTTTATCTTGCTGGACTTACAGGTTTGCTGTGTACATGTTAGTTTATCAAGGCAAGTAGTCTTTCTGCGTAACTCCCAACTGTGAACCTATCCACATGGTAGCCAGAGAATAGCCTGTTATTTTTGTCTGTGCACCACACAGGTCTTTTCAGCAATAGAGCAATGGCATTGTTACAGTTGGTTGCTACCAGTACATGACTGCATCCATTTGTAGTGCTGTACTCCTACATACGGGTATGCTTCCAAAACTCCTTTCAAAGCTATTTGCACAGTGTGTAACAGCAGAAAGGCTGATATGTCTCTGTGTTTCTGCCTCTGCCAGACCTCTCAAACACTCAGGTACATATTTGAACAGACTCAGGGAAAAGTAAAGGACAAGTCAGGGACACCTTTAAAATATTAGTGCCATTAGGGTTAAACATTGAGAGAATCAGAGCATATGAATTAATACACCTTTTCTGAAGTAAAAGAAGTGTCCAACTCTTAATTATTGTCATTATTCATTAAGTGTAATTCACCACCTTTCTGGCCAAAGTCAGTAGTTTTGAGAGGGATTCAGAGGGACAGAGATAAAATTTGTGTCAAAATCAGGGACATCCCTGAAAATTAGGGACAGTTGGGAGGTATGGCCTCTGCCCTAAACAGATATGCCAGTGTTTGTCCTGCTGTGATACTGTGTGGGGTTGTAAAGTGATGGTGCAACATTATTTCCTGCTAGAATGGCTGCTTCTCTTATCACATTCATGTAATGTAATCCCACAACAACTGTTGGTAAAGATCCACAGAACAAGTTGTGTGGTATGGCATTCCTATTTTTCCTTTACATTCACTCATTCTGATGCATGATATAGTTATTTCATCACCAACTTGTTGTATATCTATCGTGGCTTAGTGGTACTTCATGTTGTGTAGTGTGTACAAGGTCCAGGGTTTGAGACAGACAGAGGTGTTTTATTTTGCTCCTGAGCAGAACAAGGGCCCTCACATACAGAGTGACTAAGGCACTTTTACGCAGTTGTAAGCAGGTTTGCATGGGTTGGTGTGATGCTTAGCAATGCTTAGCTAAGTGCAAACAAGCACACACTCGTGCAAACCTGCTAACTACTGCTTAATAGTGCTTACTCCTGCTAACCCCGCGCTCATTTCTTTGAAAGAAAAGAAAAATGTTGAGATAGGAAAGTGGTGAAAAAGGGGCACAAAGAGGGAAAGACAGTCTGGAAAGTAGCTCAGGATGTGCAGGATGGGTGTAGGGAAGGTACATAGCTGCCCATTTCTTTAACAGCAACAGCTGTGCATATGGAATAAATTTGGAGGTAGATATGAAACCTTCAACCCCTGAGAGAGGGGTGAGGACAACAAATTATGTTGTAATGCCAATTAAATTACATTTTATGTGTCCAGTGGACATGTGTGCAAAATGGGCAGCTATGTATGGGGCGTAATTTTTTTTTTTTGGGAGCAGATTGCCCTTTTTTTTTCAGGTGAGAGTGGAATGTTGGGTAGGAGAAGTTGGTATATTTGGGGAGGTAGGTTGGGGAGGTAAACAGACAAAACAAACAAGATGCATACTGGGGCGGTATATGACACATGTGGTGGGTGAACACCTTTGATGGGGAGGGATGTTTGGAAATCGCAAGCCCATGAGCCCACAGATGGAAACAGTGGGACTGAGGTTCCCACCCATGGGCAGTCACCACTGCACCTTCACTGCCCAGAGGGTGGCTGTGCTGGGGGCTGTGTAGGAGGGGCAGGCTGACCCGGGAGTTGTGCCACTCGTGCCTCAAGCTGGCGTTGAGGTTCTGCAACAGAACGTTCAATCTTTTCTATGCACCACAGCCTGGACCGTTCAAAGGGTGATAGGTGGCCCTCTTCTGCCTGCATTTACACAGGGGGGTGAGCCCCATCCACTGCAGCACTTCCACCCGAAGGTAGCACAGGGCCAATGGAGGAGGAGGTCCCAGGCTGGGCACCGGACCTGCTGGTGCCAGGTGCCATGGCCAGCTGAGGTGGGACAAGTGGGTCTACTGGGACCGGCCTTCCCATAGAAACTATGTTTTGGAGGGTTTAATAAAGATATGGGCTAGTAACAGTCAACAGCATTCACAATTAGTTATAACAGCATGCAGAAGTATTCCCATTAACCCAACACACCAGATTTTCAACAGTTGAAAAGCAAGCATAATACATGCATATATAAAACAATAGTGGACATTATAACAGCATGCAAATTGAATTGGTGGCAACAGGCCACCAATATTGTGGTATTGTAACAAGGCATATGCATAGAAATAAATGCAAATATTTATAAACCAATAGAATGTATGTCCCAACAAATGTTTTGAGATTAGACATACCTATTGAGGTGTGGAATTACATTTTTATGCACATACAGTAGGGTGGAAAAGGATAGCTCAATTGACAACTTATATATCCTTCTAATTTTCACTACATTCCTATTAACTGCAGTTATATATCCCTTACATGTATTATTACACTACCCAATGTCCTTATATTGTGCAATTGGATTTTGCTAGATCATGATATACATGAGGTGTATCTTACATACAAACTGTCCAAGATGCAGATGTTACTGCTACATATTTTGAGAGTTGCTCACACACACTACTGCTAAGATGGTACACTGACAGCTCTACTTTCATATAATTATCGAGATATGTTCAGGTAAAAGTATCAGTTATATGTTAACAGCTCCCTACATTTCTGGCAGCACACTGACATTTCTGGGGAACACAATACCAAGCTACTCATGTGCCAGACTAACCTGTACATGCTGGGCATGAACCTGCATTTGAAGGCTGTAAATATGCATAAAAGCTACTGGCACTCCCTTCATCCATGTTATATGGGCATACCCAAGTGTGGGTTAACACTGCTTAATACAACAGTACTATTTGTAAAATGCAACAGTACAACAACATATCAAAGAAAATGACACAGACGCACTCCAGGATTTATACATTTATTAAAGGATTATTACACCTTTATTTATTGGGTTAAAACACTTTTTGAAGGCTCTCTCATTTATTTTATATAACAGTACATGCAGAATAATTACTAACCTGCCTGATGACGCAGCCTTTGCAACATATCTTCATGGGCTTGTTGATTCATAGCCTGGACACCTGCAGCTGTAAAGTAAATGCAGTGATATTGAGACATACCTATCCATAGTATAGACAAGCATAGCAATTCTTAACTACTTAATACAATGGCTACTTACTCAGTACTGGGGCATTAGGCATCGCATGGGACTCCTGGATCCACTGCTCCAGTTGATCCTCCTTACGTTGCTTCAGGTCAGAATAATGGTGCCTGACCTGCTCACCAGTCCAAGGAACACCAGTGGCACAGGTGAGATCACAAGCAAGAGTGTTCCAGGCCTCTGTTTTATATTGGGTGCCCTGGTACTGGCCCCACAGGAGTCTTTCCTCATGATTGTAGACAAGGAGCCAAACCATTACTTTGGACTCCTCAATGCCCCAGCATTGCACTTGAAATCGAGTGCCTTCTCCAACACCGGCCATGCTGACTGCAGAAGGGAGCTACAACCAGTTATGGCAAGTATTCCTGCCTGTGGAGCTTAACTATGCCTCTTTTCCCACACGTATTTGTGATTGGCCAGTTTTGAAAAAAATTCAGCTGTAGGCACACCTGCTTAGCTGATGCTGGCAATGTTTAATATTCCTTTGATAGATATGTGTCTGCTGAAAGTGCATGGTTATGAAATGCTGTCATGGCTTAGTGGTTATCTACTGTGACTATAGTGCATGGTATCCTCAGTTTGAGCCCTGTCCACTGCTTTTTATTTTCCTACTGGCCAGACCTGAATGGTTAAGGTACTGTAAAGGAGGTGTGGCCGTGTTTAACCGACTTTGCTCAACTTTGCCCGACTTTGCCCAACGTTGCTCGACGTTGCCCAACATTACCCGACGTTGTGCTGGTTACATTGTAGGTGCGCTCATTGGCGCTGTGCGCAGCTACGCGCAAAGACATTGCCCTTATTAACGCAGTGCTCAGCTATGAGCAATTGGTTTTAAATATGCTAAAATGTGCATAGCAGTGCTTTATATTGCTTAGAATAAGTTACTCATGCCTCAGAATGCATAACCATTTCACCTTCATATATATATATATATATATAATTCTTTCACTACTACATATAACATTTGAATGCTTTTTACAATACTTATACATGATAAATGTCAGGAAATATTTTTGTATACAGATTTCCAACAGAAAATGGAACGTGCAGTAGAGGGACTTGAACCGGAATGCCTCCTCTTTGAGCGAAGGCTCTAACCACTACGCTACCGCTATTTTGCTTAATTTGCATATATTTTTCTTATTATCCTCTTTGGTGTCTAAGCTGCTAACTGTATCTAAGCAATGTGCAATCCCCCGCAAACACTCACAGGTATGGACAGCTATATCAGAAATAAAACAAAAAAAAAAAATTCTTTTAATTTTTAAATTTGTACGAGGTTTAACATATGGGGGAGTGTAGTGTTACAATGTACACATGTGAGCGAACTCGCTCATGTAACTCGACATTTCTCAAGTTTTGTCATTGCAGGGGCATGGATTTTTGGACTGCTCAGCAGTCCGACACGCCCCCTACACTCCTCCATGCTCTGTGTAAGCTTTAAAGTTGAGGCAGAGCGCCCTCATTAATATGAATGGCATGCTGCCGTCATACTCTTAGACTGGCATTTCCATGTAAGACTAATCTAGTCTTACACGGAAGATTAGTAAATCCTGGGGACTATTTAATATAAGATAAAAAAGCATCTAAAACTCACCTCTCAGCTATTTTTATCATAGGTTCATAGGTAGGTATTAGGCTATCTGCCTGAGGGCATTTATAAGCCTAGTCAGAGTGTTTCAGCTTTCACCACCCCGTTGATTAATTAACTGAGCCTCTGTCAAGAAGAGCCAATGAAGTGATCCCAGGGGTGTATTTTCATAGGGTCATTGGTTCATAGGTAGGTACTAGGTTATCTGCCCGAGGGCATTTTTAAGCCTAGCCAGAGTGTGTTGGCTTTCACCACCCCATTGATTAATTAACTGAGCCTCTGTTAAGTGATCCCAGGGGTGTATTTTCTGTTACCCATCCACTCGTCAAGGCTTCTTTTGAAGAGTGTTAGTGAGGGGATCTGCCTAATGTAGTTAGAAATTTTGTTCCAAGCATGGGGAGTCTCTGTGACAGGAATCTATCCCTCAAGCATGTTCTATTTATTGTTGTGGAGAGGTTTAGCTCACTAGACCGCGTGGCACGCAGGGACTTGGATTTATTTAGGTGGAGCATGTCCATCAATTCTGAGTTGGACATGGCTTTGTAAGTCAGGCAGAGATCACCTCTGAGTAAGCGATATGCCACTGAGTACAGCTGGAGTTTTTTCAGTTGGGCTGCATAGGACATATGTTTGATGACAGTAATCCTCTTAGTGAGGTGCTTTTGTGGTCTTTTCAGCTGTTGAAAGTGTCTTGTGAGATACATTCCAAATGTGGCATTATACTCTATGATGTGTCTGATGAGTGACAAGTAGAGGGGCACTATAACCGCTTTATTTCTAGATGTGAACCTCTTAGTAATTAGGTGGGCCACATAGAAGGGTTTCCTAACTACTTTGGCAATATGATTGTCAAAGGAGAGATTACTATCTACCTGGCTCCCCAGATCTCTTATTACCTCTTTTGTATTAAGGAGGCTGCCGCCTATGTGGTAATTCGTGGGTGTTTTGTTTTTCCCAAATGGGATGACTATGCATTTTTTTGGCATTTAGCTTGAGGCCATGACTTTGACACCAGGTATCTGTCTCAGTAAGGCTTTTTTGAAGGATGTCCATGTTAGCCGGAGAGTCAGTTATGGCTCCCAGTTTGCAGTCATCGGCAAACTTGGTTAAGCATAGTCCTCCTGTGTTTGCCTGTATTTCTGAGAAATATATGCCGAACAGTAGGGGTCCCAGAACCGAGACTTGTGGGACACCACTTGTAACTGGTTTACAGTTGGACCTGGAGCCAGCTATTCTTACCGTGTGGGTTCTGTCTGTAAGCCAGTTGGCAACCCATCTTGTGATGTAGGGGTTTATGTTCAGGCTGGTGAGTTTTTCTATAATACCTGAGTGAAAAATGATGTTGAGCGCCTTGGCGAGATCAAGGTAGGCTGTGTGAACCACCTTTCCCTCATCTATGGCCTTGGTGACTGTCTCAAAGAAGTCAACCAGGTTTAGTAGGCATGATCTGCCCATAACAAAGCCGAACTGGGTCAGGTCAAGTGTTTGGATGTTCCCAATGTCTTTGTTAATGAGTTCCATGATGATGTGCTCCATAACATTGCAGACCAGGCTAGTCAGGCTTATGGGGTGATAGTTACCAGGGTCAGTTGTGGCCCCTCCTTTGTGGAGTGGAATAGCTGTTGCTGTGCTCCATGCTATGGGCACGTAGCCTGTGGAGAGGCTGAGGTTGAACAGCGTGTTTAGGTGGGGGATTAGTTCGTTCTGTAGTTTGTGAAAGATGCAGCCTGGGACACCATCTGGCCCCATTGATGCTGTGTTTTTGGCTTTTGAAAGGGCTATTTTCACCTGTGCTTCTGTGATTTCTGGGACACTACACTTTTCTGGTATTGTTGTGGGCCCTTTTGAAGATGAGAGGGAGGTGAAGTTTGCACTGAATCTATCTGCTAGGATGTTGACAATATCAGTAGGTTCAGTATATTTTGTGCTATTTTGCACTAGCTCAGAGCATATCTGTGAGTTGCCACTTAAATTCTTGACATAGCTAAAGAAGGCTTTGTGGTTATCTTTCAAATCCTTGGCTATTTTTCTTTCAAAGTTAGTCTTGGATGATTTTATGACGGACCTTAGTTTCTTACTGATACTGATCAGTGATGTCTTTCCTTCTTGTGATTTGCTTTTTTTCTGAACTAGTTTCCTCCTTCTGTTGTATAACCTGTTTATGGCAGGGGTTCACCAGACTGGTTTCCTTCTCTTAGGGGAGTGAGTGTTGGTCTTGCTAGGGATCGCATGATCCATGCATCCTTGTAGGTGCTCATAGAGTGCAATTGTAAAGGATTCTGCATCTTGGGCAGTGTTATCCTTTAGCGTGGCTGCTGTGAAACTTACCACCTCTGCCTTAAGTAAGGTGAAGTTTGCTTTAGAAAATGTTTTCACTATGGTTTCCTTGGTTGGGGGTTGTGATGGGGTGTGGACATCCAGGGTGATTAGTTTATGGTCTGATCTAACCAGTGACAGGTTGACCACCGGTACGGAACACCTGTCACCCATGTTGGTGATGACCAGGTCCAATATGTTGTGGCCTCTGGTAGGGGAGGTTACTGATGATCCAGGGCATTTGAGTTGATAAATGTCAGGAAGTGCTCAGCCTGGGAGTTTGTACTCAAGTAGTTTTCCCAGTTAATGGTAGGGTAATTGAAGTCGCCCAATATCAGGGTGTTCGGTAGGACCTTCATGTTTTCCAGTGTCTCCAGAAAGGTGGAGTGGTGGTCCTGGGTCATGGAGGGTGATCTGTAGCAGGCCACAATTTGCATTGCAGATTTGCCTGATGTTAGTTGCACATGGATGATCTCAGAGGTATCATGCTGCACCACTAACCTGAAGGTGTGAGTATCCTTGATGAATATGGATACACCCTCTCCTTTTATGTTTTGGTCTGTGTTCTGTGGCCGAAATCTCAGTAAACTCAGGAAACAGTCAACTCAAAAAAGCCAATAGTACAGTCTGTTCCCCCTGGCTCAGATTCGAAATACTGGCACTCCAAAATAGTGTAAAAAACTTCCTTTATTCAGACATAGGTTAAGCGCTTTCATCTAAAACACTTAGACTTCCTCAGAACAAAGTCATCTCTTGTCCATTAGATTTATATACATACATTTTCAATCAAATAATTAATTGATTAATTGCAATGTGAATTTAAAATTTTAAAGATTTAAAGTGCCAGTGTGCCATTTATTTAAAATAATCATTTAAAAATGCCTTTAAGCATTGCTATTAAAAAACCTTGCTATTAACAAATAAATACAATCAATTAACTCAATGCACCCTGTGCATGTGAATAATTTAAAAAAGATTTAATAGTACAAATTCCATGCATTGGGTTAGTGACTACAATCCCAATAGATCTGTCTACCCCATATTTGCCAGGATTGGTTTTATTGATATGTCATCATTCAACCCAGGCGAGGTAGATGCATCCAACTTAATTTGCCACCTAGTTTCTAACTCACCTAGTTTCTTCCTAATGTTCCCTCCCCTAGGATTCTCCTTGGCTATGTCTAAAATGCCAAAATGAAACATACTACAATTACTGCTTCCTTCCAAATGTCTCCATAGGGCATTTTTGTGTCTTTTTTCTTTATACAGTAATAGTGGTCATATATTCTCTCTCTCGAACTTCTGTAAGTCTTCCCTACGTAGTAACTAGGACACGTGGAACATTTAGCAAGATACACTAGGTGAGAAGTCCTACAATTACCTTTCCTAAACTTTATCATAGTCCCAATTGTATCTTCCAGTTTGATACTAATTGCTGGAAAAATGTACCTGCACTGGTTGCATGTACCACATCTAGTTGTACCTTTCCCCTCCAGTATATTTGCCCTGGTACATGTTTTCCTTTCCAGTTCCATTTTCATGTTACACCCATTCCTTGAAACAAATCTAGGTGTTTCCCCCACTATATCCACAATCCTCCTATCCATTTTTAATATGTTCCAAAAATTGGAAATAATATTTTTAATATTAGTGGTCCAAGGAGTGTGTTGAAATATACAGGCTCTGGTATAGTCTATGGGGATCTCACTCCTTATGTCTTCAAGATTGTTTGTCTTAACCAGGGGTCCTTTCCCCAATAGGGGTACATATTTTTTACCCCATTCGTTCTCTACATACCTGGTTACATTTTCAACCATCCATCTGGGGTACCCCCTTTGAATGAACATATCCCCTATAAACTGTAACTCCATAACCAGATCCGTGTATTCCGATGTCATCCTGGTGGCCCTAATACATTGCCCCTTGATTATACTCTTTTTTTGTGTTATTGGGTGGGAGCTTGTATATTCTAAATAACCATTACTGAAGGTCTCTTTCCTGAATATTTTAGATCTAATTTTTCCATCATCCACTACAATTAATGTATCTAAATAGGGCATAGAATGTGGGTCCACACTAAAAGTAAATTTAAGGTCATTACTCCTTGAATTCAAATAACCCATAAAAAATTCCAATTCTTCTCTATTACTTTTCCAAATCAAAAATATATCATCCAAATATCGATAGTAGCAAGATACCTCATGAAACCACTTACTTGTGAATATATATTCAACTTCCCAATCATATAGATATAAATTGGCCGAAATGTGTGGTATGAGTTGTAGTCCAGTAGTGCTGTTACCCATCCACTTGTCAAGGTTTCTCTTGAAGAGTGTTAGTGAGGGGCTCTGCCTAATGTCGTTAGGAATTTTGTTCCAAAGCATGGGGAGTCTCTGTGACAGGAATCTATCCCTCCAGCATGTTCTATTCATTGTTGTGATGAGGTTTAGCTCGCTAGGGCGAGTGGCTGGCAGTGACTTGGATTTCTTTAGGTGGAGCATGTCCATCAATTCTGAGTTGGACATGGCTTTGTAAGTCAGGCAGAGATCACCTCTGAGTAAGCGATATGCCACTGAGTACAGCCAGAGTTTTTCCAGTTGGGCTGCATAGTACATATGTTTGAGCCCAGTAATCCTCTTGGTGAGGTACTTTTGTCATCTTTCCAGCTGTTGGAAGTGTCTTGTGAGGTACATCCCAAATGGGGCATTGTACTCTATGATGGGTCTGATGAGTGACGAGTAGAGGGGCACTATAACCTCTTTATTTCTAGATGCGAACCCTTTAGTAATTAGATGGGCTACATAGAAAGATTTCCTAACTATTTTGGCAATATGATTGTCAAAGGAGAGATTACTATCTACCTGGGTGCCCAGATCTCTTATTATCTCTTCTGTATTAAACCTATGTGGTAATTCATGGGTGTTTTGTTTTTCCCAAATGGGATGACTATGCATTTTTTGGCATTTAGCTTGAGACCATGACATTGACACCAGGTGTCCATCTCAGTAAGGCCCTTTTGGAGAATGTCCATGTCAGCCGGAGAGTCAATTATGGCTCCCAGTTATATATCATATCAATTGAACTATTCTCTAGAGCCAAATCTGATGTTCTCCCTATTATAAAAGAATGGGATGTAAAGTGGTCCACTCTATCCTTTGGCTTAATATTGCTCTTCACGCAATTGTGACAAACTACCCTGTTGACACTCCTTTTCTACCACGTTTCTATAAAATCAACTGGCCCATGTCTGGTTTGGCCACATTTTTCCAAAGCTTAACCCATGCAGCTGGATGCACCCGTCTTTCAACAGTGGCATGCAACACCACTTGCTGGCCCTACTGTCACTGAAAACCTTTCGTTCCATGCAACCAAACCACAACAACTGCTTCAGTAATGCAAACATCACCCTGATGCAAATTTCCCAAATATTTGCTTACTAGAAATGCTCCAGTGTACTTAAACACCTACAAACAGACCACAAGACATACTCAGTACCACTAGGAACTACCACTTGCAAATCTGCTAACAATCACTACCATTTTGAACAACCACTTGCAAAACTGTCATCAGTACCATCAAGAGACACCTATCTAATGGCAGTCACTTGTCAAAATCAGCCTCATGCACTCTTTCCCAGCCTTCAGCATCTGCAACTCTGCCCAGTGCTTAGTAACATCACATAAGCCCATCAATCTAGCCATAGCACTAAGAGTTGCCATATCCACTGTGACTGCATGTACTGTTTCACCTAGACCTCAGTTATAAACTAAATGCCTAAATGCTAACTTCACAGACCACATCCTCTGCCCAACAGGCAGCTGCTGCCTGAAGGTCATAAATGATGACACAGCAGAACTATGAGATTGTCTCATAGCCCTGGAACACATTTGAGCCACTATCCAGGCCACTATATCCTGGCAGTGTAGCACACCTCCTCTGGCACTTCCGCTGATACAAATTCTGCATTTGGTGACATCCCATGAAACTTGTTGGACTGAAAATGAGCAGACTATCAGCTACTTTATTTAGGCTACCTGGCACATACTTAGACGAAAATGACAAACTGATCTTTAAACTAAGCAAGACTAAATTTACATAAAACAAACTGCACAAACTCTGGCCTGGATGACTTTTTCGTCAAAACCTGAATAACTATCTCATTATTAGAATGAAAAAACACATACTTGTTATTGAAAGTATCTTGGAAAATTGCCCCTGCTGCCCAAATTGACATAATTTCCAAATATGCCATGTTCTTCTTACAGTCTGATGGCCAAATCACGGCCATTACAGAGCAATCCATTGCCCCTGAAAAACTGCTACCATTCCCAAACTCTCTGCTGCATCCACATGCAATTGTACCCCCTAAGACATTAAGCAATCATACTACTAAAGATAAATACCATTAAAATCCTCTAAAAACATTAAACAAATGCCAACATCATGCTTCACCTTTTGGGATATTTGCACCTAGTGATGCTTGCTTCTCTAACTATGCAACAAGTCAGCCAAAAACCTGTTAAACATTCTACCCCACCCAACTTCTCTACACATTGAATTTAACAAACCCAGCAGCTTGATTACTTCCTTAACCCTAACCTTCTCTCTCTTCCTGAAATAAATAAGCCTCTTTCTCAATTTTCTAAGCTTGTTTAACAGCAAGCAAACTAAACCATGGTTCACATCCACTTCCAAACCCCATAAACATTAACTATTTTCTATGCCCTTCTATTTTGTTAGCCACCAACAGCACTCCTTACTCCTGGCACAAATCAATAAATGTCTTCAGGGCTAAACATGCCTCTTACCCCCCACCTCCCCAACCAACAAAAAAAAATCATCTAAGTAATCTAACACCCGATGCTTAGGAGACCTTTTCTGTGAAACATATTGCAATGCTCTGCCGAACTTCCCTAACAATGGCCAATTGGCCTCACAAATTGTGTAAAAATTAAAAACTGCCTAAATATCTAACTTAACTAGCCAGGAATTGCTAAATGTTTTAATAATATAGTCTCTATCATTGAATGATGTATATTGAACCTTAGTGTCCTTTCTATCAATGTGATTGCTAATAAATCCAAATTCACTTTGTCACTTCTTTGGCACCTGCCCTAAAAGAGAGATATGACACCTATCAAATGGCAGCATCATAAATGGACACAAAACTCTGCCTGCTCCTACCTCATTATGAAGGAAAGCAATAGCCACTTCTTTATTAGCCCTGATTTCAAATTCTTAGGAATCAATACATTACCCAAAACTCTTGATCTTATCCCAAATCCTAATGCAAAACCAAACACTCACTCTTCCAATACGTTCCTAACAAGGCACATAATACTTCTACTTTAATGGGGGGAATATGACAGGTGTCCTACCTGAAAAATAAAATGAAAAGGAAAGTGACCTCTTGATACTCAAAAATTCCCCACAACTCTGGGATTACCTAATTCTGCCAACCCGTGACTGGTACTATTCTGCTGTACCATACCACCACAATATGACATTGCTCCATGAGACCTCCCGCCAAATACTGAGCATGAGTGGGCAAAATGGCAAAAAGGCCAAGTACATATTCCCATATTAAATGCCCTAAAAGTACTATTATTCTTCTCATTATCCCCAAGCAGAGGTTGGGATTGACCTCCCACCCTGTCCACCATAGTGCCAAGTCATGTATAAGCATGCTCTGACTCCCACCTAAAGGATTTATCAGCTACCTTCAGTGTTCTAAAGCAATGGTCACATCATAATGAGGCATTGCCCCCACATAATTGCTGAGCTTCTGTGATCTTGAAGTAATACGCTATTAAAGGTAAACCATGTAATATCTCTTTCTCTAGGATAACAGCCATCATATACACAAAACAAAGGACCCAGTTTTCCTTGATTCTGGCCATATACATCCCTAAAATTATCTTCTCCAAAGCTGCTAATGC
Organism: Protopterus annectens; assembly: GCF_019279795.1. Taxonomy (NCBI): domain Eukaryota; kingdom Metazoa; phylum Chordata; order Ceratodontiformes; family Protopteridae; genus Protopterus; species Protopterus annectens. The sequence continues at coordinate 1,148,702,126 of NC_056726.1, read as the reverse complement.
AGCTGCCAATTCCTTAGCTCCTGCTGTTTCTGCTCCCACTAATCATTGGACCCCATCAGTGTCAAATCAAAACCATCCACCTATTCCCCTCACCAAATCTTTTCCTTAATTGACAATAGATATGCGGTGTCAAGAACAAACCTGTCTGTGTAGTTAAAAAGGCCTGACCACCTATAACCTCCTCTGACAGACCTTGCATGAATGAATTTTCCAATCCCAGTGGTTCAGAAATTTCTCCAACTTGATCCAAACTTAGTAAATAACACACCAAGGTGGTGCTCCTTCAGGCAGAGTGGTAACTACTCTGCCTGTAGGAGCACCATGTTGTGTTATTTACAATTTTATTTGTTTATTCATTGGATCTCTGTTTCCTGGTTTCTGCTGTTTTTACTATTGATCCAAACTTTCCCCAACCCTAAAATCCTGATGATCAGGCATGATCCCCCCACCCAGACTCAACTAACTGCTGACTGGCCTCCATACCTCTCAACCTCTTAGAGTACGAAATCTGGACAAAGCCATTAAAAAGTGGTACGATTAGGGACAATTATGAAATATTGCTCTTACAGACTTAGAAAGTTGATGGAATAACAGGTTTTGCATTAGCATGAATTGTCTGAAAGGTATGAAGTCTAAAACTCGATTATCTATCATTATTTTCTAACTTCAGTCTTTAATGATTTGCCATTAATTTGCCTGAAAGCAACACTTTTATGAAAAATGGACCAGAATATAAGGTAAAAATCTGGACATTCTATGAAAATCTCTACAGTTGGGAGGTATGCTGGCCTCCCGTGAACCTAACAGATCCTACAAACACAGCACATCACCTGCACTTGGATCTTGCACAAAACCTGCCAGCCTACCTTCAGAAATAACACCTAAATTCTCCAATTCCTCAATCATGGCAACAAAAGGACTACCTGCAGGCAACTGTGGGGTTGGTGCTAATGGCTCAATTGTCTTTCCTTCTTCTGTGTGCACTCTGGTGCCAAACTATCTCTTGGTCTCCTAATCTGTCTGACTTCCTTATCCTCCATCTTTACAGCTCTCACCCCTTCAAGTTGTGTTACCACTGAAGCTGCCATTGTTGGCTCTGGAATTGCCACCTCCTGAAAAATAGCCTCTGCATAGGCTATTATGTTCACCCCTGACCCTTCAAAGCAATAGCATCCATCATCCTGCAATAACAGAAAAATTCAACATCAGTCAACACCTAACGAAAAGCAAAAATATCAGCTCTAACCCTTTATAACCTATAAATGAACACTTTAGACTTAAATTGGTATCCTAATGTCAACCAAGCCTTCTACACCCGATGTCACATATCCCAAAACACATCCAAAAAACTACTCACCCACTCAATAACTACTAAAATTAATATCTATTAACTCACCCACTAAATAACTACTAAAATTAATATTGACTAACTGGTGATAACAAAACACATACATGACATCCCATTTGTATAAACCATGTCCTAGTCTTAAGAGCTGCCCCATCCCTCTAACCCAATACTTGACCCATTTCTACATAAAAAGTCCTGTAATCCCCCCTGCCACCCCCATACTTGCATACTGCTTGTAATTGTCAGGACCATCCTTAAATTATCCCCAAACTTTACTTTATCCATCTCTGGCCCACCTAACTGGTGACCTTCAGAAAGATGAGAACTATATTTAATAAAATACTGCTAAAATGAGTTTTCCTACGCCAGCAAATACCTGTTAATACACATTCTCTTAATCTAACAAGCCTCCACGATGTTATTTATTCATACCTTATAACCTCGTAGCAAAACATTCTGGACAAAAGTCAAATAATGACAGGGAAAAAAGGTGCAAAATGCAGACAGATTTTAAATATTGGTGCACGAAGTGAAAAATTGCTTTGTAGCAAAAAAGAAACAACCACCAGTATATCGAACAAGTTTAATGAAACTGTAACATCTCAACCAAAGCTTTCAAAGAGTATAACACAAAGTAAAAAACTTGCCCCTTATATACACATACAAATACATCAATTAAACAATCATACAATTAAAGAAATACCCTCCAATTACATTCTTCATTTAGTCCCCTTGGAGACAGGGTATCAAATTTTAAAATGTAAGTATATTCTTTCAAAAGCAACTGTTTCTTGATAAAAGAAACATCAAATCTAGCCATTTGTATTTTTTCCAGAACAGTGCCTTGTAGCCCTTTATTTTCTCCATCATGAAACAAACTAAAATGTTCAGATATAGAGCTCTCTGCTTTTTTATTAATAATATCCCTCAAATGCTCTAAAATTCTAGTTTAAAAAAAACTCCCCAAACTTTACTCTGTCCATCTCTGGCCCACCTAACTGATAATCTTCAGAAAGGAGGGGAACTACATTTAATAAAATACTGATAAAATGAGTTTTCCTATGCCAGCAAATACCTGTTAATACACATTCTAATCTAATAAGCCTCCACAATGTTATTTATTCATACCTTATAACCTCGTAGCAAAAAAATATATACACAAAAGCCAAATAATGATGGGAGAAAGGTCCAAGATGCAGACAGATTTTAAATATTAATCTTACAAAATTATAACGTTTCTAGCATATCAGGTTTTGTGTTACATGCATTTAATAAAGGATATAAACATTGAAGTTCAAATGACTGTCATTATTTCTCAATTTCAATCCCAGATGATTTGACCGAACACCACAAATTTTATGAGGAACAGACCAAAATATGGGGTAACATCTGAATATTCTGTGAATCTGGATAGTTGAGCAGTATGCACATAATATATTTATTTTAAAAACATAACATCTCTGACTGACCCTGGTAGGGTTACTGCATGTACATGTGGTCAAACTGCCAGCAGTGGAAATAATAGTCTAAATGCAAAGCAACAATATTCAGCATTATTGCAGTATTTAATCTTGTCTTTTCTCATTACTTCCTACATAGTTAGCTGCTATCTAACCTAAAGACAGACTAGCACCCTAAATACTTTATGAATAAATCTCCAGGATCTACTAGAGTAGATTCACGCCAGCCCTGAGTATTGCAAATAAACATGGTCCTCCACTGTCTGGTAACATCATCTACCTCATCTGTGGTCACTTTGATGGTAGTAGGGGATCTAAGGCAGTATAACAACTGCCTTATGATTGCCAACTGTTCACTGATTCTACCAACTGAATATAATCTGTGACGAAATGTAAATATTTACATGCAAGAATTTAGTCATCAGGAAAGCAAACTTCCTGTGCATCCTGTAAGAGTATACTCATCTTTACAGGAAAATTTTCAGTAATTCTGAAATGCGTATACAGGTCACCTGTATTCATATTCTATTTTCTGATGCTCCGATAGAGTGACATACCTAAAACTAAGGTGGCAAGGTAGAGTCTACAAGCTCACATGATTTGCTATGCACTGACAGTGAAATGGTCAGCATGGATTGTGAAGAACTGGAGTTATTAAGGACTATTTGCAAAAGTTATGAAAAACTGTGTGATATTTTCCATTCTTAGATCTATCAAAAGCCTTTGATATGGTTAGCCATGACAAACTCATCTGCCATCTCAAAAACCTTGGATTAGGCAACCAATCAGTCTCCTGGTTCTACAGTTATCTTAAGGACAGGCAACAAGCAGTACAGTGGAACTTGTCTCCACTTTTACTAGTCACTCTTGGGGTACCTCAGGGATTAATACTGGGTCCCTTGCTATTCTCAATTTTCACAAACAATCTCTACTCAGCGGCAAATAGCACTAGCCTTATCCAATACGCAGATGATTCCACTATAATATGCAGTGCCTCTACCCTGCAATAACTACACAATAAAATCCAGGATAACTTCCACTCAGTTGAAAACTGGCTTACTGACAATGGCCTCATTCTTAACCCCAAAAAAGACCAAAATCCTGCTGTTTCACCCCTTACAAAATACCACCCTTACTGACACTTTCTTTATTCACTCTAAAAATGGTGCACTTATCACACCCGAATCTCACACAAAACTACTAGGCGTCACCATTGATAACAAGTTAAAATTTGATATCCACATTAATCTAGCTATTAAAAACACTTACAGAAAGCTAGGAAGTCTCTACAAACACAAGTCCTACTTGACCCATACTGCTAGGACCACAAATGCTCGCACTCACTTGCTCTCAACATTACTCTATGCATCCCCAATCCTAACAAATCTATCCAAAAAAGAAACCAGCAAACTGGCAACCTGCTATAATCAAATAGCCAAATTTGCTAATAACTCATCTTTTAGAACCCATTACTGTCATAACCTAAAATAACTGGACTGGCTTGAACTGCCAAATTTATTAATCTACAATCAACTTATTACTACTTATAAGTTCCTCTCCCACCCAAGTAAAATACCAGTTTTAAGCAACCTAATTCAGCAGTATTCCTGTCCTAGGCTACTCCACTCCACAGATAAGTTAATATTAACAGTTACTAGATCACATAACCATGCCAGTGACTCCCTCTACTCTTCTTACATATCCAAATTTTGGAACTCCCTGCCTCCTTCCATTACCCTGGAATCTTCTCTATCCAAATTTAAGAAATCTATAAAAAGCCATCTCAGCAACAAATGGTTATGTCCCTGCCCTACACCTGACTAACTACAGTCCTGCTCCACTCCTGCTATTACTCTTTCCTCAAATACAGTCTCCTGATATGACTGTTTAGTCTTATCAATACCATATTCAGATGCATGATGTGACTCTAGATAAGATATTGAATATACTTTATTGTTAGTACATATGTTGATCATTGTATATGTCTTTGTAAGAAATTAATAATTTGTGCTCATCTGCATTGTCTGGTTGAATATACTAGAAACAAGTAAAATATATAGGTTCATAGGTTCATAGGTTTATACTAGGCTATCTGCCCTAAGGCATTTATAAGCCTAGCCCAAATTATTGTGGCTTACGCCACCCCTTATATGAAAAAATACTGTGCCCATTAGTTTGTTGTGCCTCTGTCCAGCAGTGACACAGAGATGATTCCCGGGGTAAACCTACGATCTCCCATCCACAGGTCTAGATTTCTCTTGAACAGAGTCAGCGAGGTGCTCTGCCTCACATGGACCGGGATTTTATTCCACAGCATAGGGAGTCTCTGAGTGATAAATCTATCCCTCCAGCACGTCCTATTTATATCCGTGCTAAGGTTTAAGTCGCTTGCTCTAGTGGTTTTGGTGGATTTGGATTTTTGAGGTGGAGCATGTCCATTAATTCCGGGTTGGACATGGCCTTGTATGTCAGGCACATGTCACCTCTGAGCAGACGGTATGCGACTGAATAGAGCTGGAGTTTCTTCAATCTGGCAGCATATGACAGATTTTGGAGTCCCTTTATCCTTTTGGTGAGGAACTTTTGGGGTCTCTCCAATTGCTGCAGATGTCGGGTGAGATACATCCCGAATGGGGCATTGTACTCGATCATTGGTCTGATAAGTGAAGAGTACAGGGGAACAATGACCTCACTAGATCTGGATGTGAATCCCTTCATGATCAGGTGGGCAATGTAGAAGGTCTTTCTAACCACTTTAGCAATGTGAGTGTCAAAAGAAAGGCCACTGTCAACCTGGGTCCCCAGGTCCCTGATAACCTCTTCTGTGCTTAGTGGATTGCCACCTATATGGTAGCTTGGGGTTACCTTGTTTTTCCCGAAGGGTATGACTATACATTTTTGGCGTTTAACTTCAGGCCATGGCTCTGGCACCAGCTATCTGTTTCCGTGAGTCCCTTCTGAAGGATATCCGTGTCCGATGCACTTTCCACTATGGCGCCCAGTTTGCAGTCGTCTGCAAACTTTGTCAGCCAAAGTCCTCCCATGTTGGCCTGTACTTCTGAGAAGTAGATGCCAAACAATAGGGGCCAAGGACCGAGCCCTGTGGGACACCACTTGTGACCGGCTTGGAGTCTGACACAGCGCCAGCAACTCTAACCCTGTGGGTTCTGTCCTTAAGCCAGTTTGCAACCCATCTTGTGACATATGGGTTTACATTTAAGCTGGTAAGTTTTTCTACAATACCCGAGTGGGGTATTGTGTCGTAAGCCTTTGCAAGGTCAAGGTAGGCTGTATGGACTGCCTTTCCCTCATCAATGGCCTTGGTGACTGTTTCGAAGAAGTCGACCAAGTTCAAAAGGCATGATCTTCCCTTGACAAAGCCAAACTGGGTCGGGTCCAATGTCTGCAAGTCCCCTATATCTTTGTTTATGAGCTCCATTATGATCCTCTCCATAGGTTTGCAGACTAGACTTGTTAAGCTTATGGGGCGGTAATTACCAGGGTCCGTAGAGGCGCCGCCTTTGTGGAGTGGGACCACAGTTGCCGTACACCACTCCTTGGGCACGTATCCTGTGGTAAGGCTGAGATTAAACAGCTGCCTTATGTGCGGGTTTAATTCCTCATTTAGCTTGTGCAGCACACAGTCGGGGACACCATCCGGTCCCATTGATGCTGTGTTTTTAGCTTTAGAGAGAGCAGCTTTCACCTGCACATTTGAGATGTCCGGGAGGCTACACTCGGCTGGGATAGTTATCTCTCCTTTAGGGGGGGAGAGGGGGTGAAGTTTGCACTGAACCTGTCTGCCAGTATGTTGGCAATGTCTGTGGGTTCAGTGATTTTTGCATCATTTTGGACTAATTCTGAGCATATCTGGGAGTTTCCACCCACGTTCCTAACATAGCTGAAAAAGGCCTTATGATTGTCCTTTGAATCCATGGCAATTTTTCTCTCAAAATTGGCCTTAGTTGATTTTATGAGTGCTCGTATTTTTTTACTAATAATGATCAGGGGTGACTTCCCTTTTATGGATTTTGTTCTATCATGTAATAGCTTTCTCCTCTTATTGTAAAGTTTGTTAATGGCTGGGGTCCACCAGACTGGACGTTTGCCCTTTGTGGAAAGAGACTTGGTTTTATTTGGGATTGCCTGATCCATGCAGTCCTGGAGGTGTTCATAGAAGGCATTTGTAAGGGCTTCCACAGCTTGGGTTGTGGTTTCCTCTGGCTCAGGGGCCTTGAAGGATACCACACCAGTCTTGAGTAGTGTGAAGTTTGCTTTAGAGAAGTTCTTCACTATGGTCTTTTTTGCTGGGGGGGGGGGCGGGATGTGGATTTCCAGTGAGATTAGTTTATGATCAGATCTCACCAATGAGGGATATACTTCGGTGTGGAGCATTTTGTCCCCATGTTTGTGATAATGAGATCTAGTATATTTTCTCCTCTCGTGGGAACAGTGACTAGCTGTTCCATGGCATTTGAATTTATGAACTCCAGGAACCGTTGGGCTAGAAAGTTAGGGCTTGAGTAATGTTCCCAGTCTATATTCGGGTAGTTGAAGTCACCCAATATGATGGTGTTTGGAGATACATTTATACCCTCCAGTGTCTTCAGGAAGGCTGTGTGGGGTTCCGGAGTTTGAGAGGGTGGCCTGTAGCATGCTACAATTTGTAGAGCAGTTTTGCCTATGGTTAGTTGCACCTGGATGGTTTCAAGCTTTGCGTTGCCACCAACCTGGAGGTATGAGTATCCTTTATGAATATGGATACACCCCTCCTTTTGTGGTGTGGTCCGGGTTTTGGGGCGGAACGCATGATATGAGGTAAAACCTAATAGTGCCGGGTGCTCTCAGGAGCCTTGAACCAGGTTTCAGTTACAGCACAGACATCGATGTTCTCCATACTGAGAAGGGCCTCGAGTGCGTGCATTTTGAGATTTAGACTTCTGGCATTGAGCAGCATTACCCTCAGTTTCTTCCCATTTTTGTTTTCTAGGGTGGTAGGTTTAGAATTTGAGCCTTGCCTAAAAAGGCACTATGGGGTGGCAAGAGCCGGAGCCAATATCCGGAATCCCAGGGGTGACAGGTGCAAGCCGTCCCTTGCGAACAAGCGTGGCTTGTCAAGCATGTCATCCCAGGCAGACAGACACTGGATCCCCTTTGAATGACACCAGACATTAAGCCAATTGTTAAAGCTGATCATCTTGTCTCTATATTGTGGCATCATTCTTGGTGAAGGAAGGATACTGCTCAGGGTTAGGGTCATACCTGCCTGGGCTACATAATCAGAGAGCTCCTCTATGTCTCTTTTCATGTAGTCCAGGGAGGTACGTCTCAGGTCGTTCACACCAGCATGGACAATGACTGTGTCATATTTGTACTTGCCGTGGAGTGACCCGAGTGCTTGTGTTATGTGGCAGATTCTAGCGCCAGATAGGCAGCTTACTGTGACCCTCTCCTTGTTCAGCCTGGTGAGTGGGACGTCAGTGTGTCTGACTATGGAGTCACCTATGACAAGTATGTTTGGTGTTGTATTTGGCCTTAAGGGCTGTGACTGCTTTGCACACTGCTTTTGTGGTTTATGTGTTGCTTGTGGGGTGTCTTGAGGTAGCAGTTGTTTGGGTGTCTGCTTTGGAGGACTCTGCTGTTTAGGTAAATTTTTACTCAGAGCCTCCGAGTATGTCTTTGTGTGTTTATGTGTTTGATTCAGTGGAGTGGTAGCATTATGTGAGGCTGGTTTTGTGGTGTGTGTAGTTGCCTTCTCCTCCTGTCTGGTCTTGCCAGTCCTGAGTTGAGAGAGCTCAGCCTCCAGTTTGGCTAAATAGCTGCATCTCTCGCAAGTATTTGTGTTATGTGGGAAGAGGAGAGGGTTGTCTGTGTACATGAGGCAGTTATAACATTGCCTCAAGATTCCCAGATTCACCAGCTGGACCGGAGAAAAGATTGACAACTGACCTTTGGACATGCTAGAATAATATTGGGAAATCCTTAATTGAAAACAAGGGCCAGTGGGGAGTGAGGGTGTAGTGCTTTTAATTTTTAGTGCTGACTTATATAATTGCTTTAGTGAGCAAGTGCCAGGTAACTTGAGTGCAATGTGTTACAAGTAACTAAATGCAAAAACGACAAACAGTAACTTTCTTTCAAGTGAAACAAGGAAATAAGTACAGTAAGCAATGCAGATATCACTAGTGATCCACAGAAGTGCTGAGAAGTTGCGTATATTGTCTGTATGTCTTGCATATGTGTTTCTTTGGAGCTTTTCTCCCCGGGCCTCCACTGAAAATGGACATGTATCCAGTTGGACTATCCCAGTTAACAAATGTAAAATAAATAAATAAATTATATTAATAATGTTAAAATAGAATATGATATTGTTATGTTTGGGGAGGTATATATATGCAAGTGGTGGATGTTAGTTAAAAAATACAAAAAAACATAATGGGTAATGTAAAGACATTTTGAGATGCAAAATACTGTTTTGGTAAACTAGTTATGACTATTAGCTATATTTGCATAACTGCATTAATTTTATAAAACCTGTGTGACCTATAGGCAAGCAAATTATGCTATACTATACAAAACATTAAGGAACACAATGTTGCCACTGATAATTACCATTTAAGACACGTTGTTTTGTAGATTAATTGCATTAAAATATTCTGAAAATATTATATGCATATTTTACACTGATTCTGTGATGCCACAAAAAAACAGTATGTTACCCCTTCATTTATTTATTTTACATTTGTTGACCGGGCTGGTCCAACTGGATATATGTCCATTTTCAGCAGAGGCCCGGGGAGAAAAGCTCCAAGTCAAAACATTAATACACATTAAAAAACAGAGATACAGATTTAGCTCAGAGAAAAAATAATAATAGCATTAGCATATTTTTACAGTAACAACAATAAGCAATTAATTACAAATAGAGGCTGTTCAAATGGGGAATGAATGCAGAAAAGTAAGTTTAAGAAAGATTTTTATACAGGATAAATGAAAGTACTAGGAGCAAGTAGCAGCTAGTCAGGGTTAGTACAGGGGCAGAGCCAGGGAGTCACGAGTTGGGATTTGAAATAGGGAAAAGAGGAGATAGCAGTGAGGTTGGCAGGAAGGGAGTTCCAGGCTTTTCCCATAACTAAATATACCAACTCCAAAATTACACTACAGTGGGGAAAAGGGCAAACTTATGGGGCTGGCCAAGTGATTTCTTTCCCAAGAAAAGAAATTGCTGTTTTGACCGTTCACGCTTTAGTGTGTTTGGTCTTTATTTGTCACCGAAGAGGTGTTCGCTTAAATGCCTCTTTGATCTTATAATATAGACCCATAGATATACATATATATATATATATATATATATATATATATATATATATATATATATATATATATATATATATATATATATATATATATATATATATATATGGATCTACTGCTTTTGGTCAAATTACATTTGGTCGAAAATGATTTCAGGCAGTTCACTTCACCGAAAATGCATTTCACTGAAAACTATTTGTTCAAATTCCATTTGGTCGAAAATGGAATATAGCCCCTGCACCACTGCAGCGCAACCCTGGAGTGAGAATATAAAGTGAGGGGGTGTGGCGGGCACAGCCTCCCACATTGGGGGGTGTGGGGGCATAGCCCCCCACATAATTGCAGTGTATATACTATTATATACATGTGCATGCATTAAAAATACATTGAAACATATAACGTCAATAAAACCTAGTTGCAAAATGTGGGGGGCTACACACCCCCCAATGTGGGGGGCTGTACCCCCCACAAACCCCTTAACTTTATATTCTCATTCCAGGGCTGCAGGGGCTATATTCCATTTTCAACCAAATGGAATTCGACCAAATGAGCTTTCAATCAAATGAGCTTTCAGTGAAGTGTGCTGCCTGAAATCATTTTTGACCAAATTTCGACCAAAAGCAGTATACTCAAATATATATATATATATATATATATATATATATCTATATATATATATATATATATATATATATATATATATATATATATATATATATATATATATATATATATATATATATATATTATATATATATATTTATATATATATATATATATATATATATATATGTATAGTTACCCTTTATAATCTCGAAATACTGAAATGTCGAATTTCAGTATTTCAAGACTATAAAGTCGAAAGTGCAGTTACACAAAACTTCATAATAGCGAATGCGGAAATGTCACATTCCCCGTTATGTGTTCACGTACGTGACATGCAGTGGGGTTTGTGGATTTATCTGGGGTTTGAGGTAAGTGGCGTTTTTATAAGGGTATTGGTTAGGGATTTCTGTGCGTGTGAGTTTGTGTGGTGGTGAGTTTTTTGTGTCTGTGTGTTTAGTGCAACCTCGGAGTTAGTATATATAAGTACGGGGGTGCCGGGTGCCGGGGGCTTGCCCCCCTGCTTTTAGCAAGAAATATTTGTGTGTGTGTTGGTTTTGTTGTGTTTGTGTGTGTTGATTTGTTTTTTTGTAGTGTCGGCAGGTAGGTGTTTTTCTGTTTGTGTGGTGTAGTGTTTTGTTTGTGTGACATTCATGGTTTGAAAGTTCATAGTTTTGACATTTCAGGTTTTTGATTTTTCGACTTTATAGTCTCAAGATACTGAAATTCAATATATCAGTATTTCGAGATTATAAAGTGAATATATATATATATATATATATATATATATATAATTTATTTATATATATGTGTCTACTTTGTTTGATTGCAATACCATTATTCCCAACAAAGAAAGTACAACCTTACCTTTGCAAAAGTGCACTTCAATGAAAGTGCACTTTTACAAACTCTGGTTCAGTGAATGGCAATTAAAATAAAAAAAAAAATAGCAATTTAAACTCCGTTTTGCAGGGGGGAGGGCAAGCCCCTTGCACCCCCCACCCTCCTCGCTACATTAAATATACTAACTCAGAGATTGCACTACAGTGGGGAAACAGTTATATTCCCTTATCCTGACTGTAGTGTTCTGTTTTATTTAGAATGCCAGTTCGCTGAACCAGAATTTGCAAAAGTGCACTTTTGTTGAAGTGCACTTTCACAAAAGTACATTCTTTGTTCAAAATAATGGTATTGCGATCAAAGAAAGTAGACCCATATATATATGTATATATATATATATATATATATATATATATATATATATATATATATATCTACAAACATATACATATTATCATATTACTAGATGGTCAAACATCACAGCGTTGAGACGAAAAATCACATAACCGAAAGTTTAAAACAACAAATCCCAAAACATCGAAAAATGAAAAACATCCAAACCTACCATTTCTACATTCATTCACTTTTACTGGGGGGCTATGCCCTCCTGCACCCCCCACAACCCCTGCAAATTAAATTTACCCTCTCCGAGATTGCACTACTTTGAAGGAAACAAAATACCAACTCTCTTTACATTGCAGCCTGCACAGTACTGACTAAACCTTCCCACTTCACCAAGATCTCCCTTGACATTATAAGTAATATCTTTTTCTAATTATTAAACACCAGCTACACAAACATTAACAGCTACACAACTACACTAACCACTACATTTCTACTTACAACACTACAATACTTTAATGTTAAAGCTACATCCGAAAGTAACAACTACATAACAATTCTTAAAAATCTTTTGCTTTTTAAAAGTTAAACGTACACAAACTTCTCCAAATCAACTAAACCATTCAATGTCAACTCCGCCATACTTTTGTACATTCACTCTACAAATCCTTAAAGTGACAGTGTACCACTAACCCACTTACTTTTACAGGTTGCATTACAATTCGATATTCTGGCATACAATCTTCTGACCTTTTCCTTATGTGATTTTTCATGGTTATGGTCTTGACATTGTGACGTTCAGTCATCTGGTAGAGACATAATATGAAGTAGATCCATATATTTATATGCATATCTCTCTCTCTATGTGTATGTGTGTGTGTGTGTGTGTGTGTGTGTGTGTGTGTGTGTGTGTGTGTGTGTGTGTGTGTGTGTGTGTGTGTGTTTCACAACGGGTTACTACATTTAGTATGATCTTACATCTTGCAGACATTCAAAAAACTTTGAATAAATTCCTATTTAAATATGCCAAGTGCACTTACTTCTGGGATGTTGGTTAAATTGTAAAAAATATCCCCATTTTATAATGTACTATAACTTAAAATTGTTATTTCCATCTGACTGAAAAGATCCCTTGTCTTTAAATTAAACATGCTATTTATATCAAAATAACTTATGTGTATGCGTTCTTTTAACAATTTTTCTATGACTATTTTGTGTAGTTAAACCTGTGTCATTTATATTATTATTATTATCTTAGCAGTAGGTTTTGTACTGTATCTTTAATTATATAGTGAATTGTATTATTTTCCACTTATATACTGATTTGTACCTGGGCAGTGACTGAAAATGGTGAGTCGATGAGTTCAGATACCGGGTAAACAAATTGTAAAATAAAATAAATAAAATGAATGTACACTGGACCAAATATTAATATTCAATACTTGTGTATGTTTTAGTGGAACTATATTTTTTACTTTTCTTTTACTATCACTTTCTTGAATTTGGTAATAGTTGTAAAAGTCCATATCACTTTTACTATTCTGTTTTCTCCTTTGGTCTTAGTTGTTGCTCTAATTTAGTGTTTAAGTATTTTATATAATGTTTATTTGCTTGTGTTGCACCTAATGGGGAAGACTTCTTCTGTATTCCCCACAGAGTAATTACTTCTTCAAGAAGCCGGTGATTTTTGATCTTGACAGATATCCAGTAATGAAGTTTTTCTGTGGTATTTTATATGTAAAATACTATGTATGTCTTTTAACTGGTCTTATTCTCCTGCACTATTAGCTCTAGATTGTGTGATAGCAATGTTTGAGTCATACTTAGCATACAGTAGATATTATATCAATAACCCAAGCCTGGGTGTGGGTAATGCTGGATTTACCCATGGTTGGTGTGGTTTGGTCACAAGGGCGAAGCCCGAGTGGCCAAACAAAGACAACCGCGGGTAAATCCAGCATTACCCACACCCAGAAGTGGGTTATTGTGATTATACAATGACATTATTTAAGAAAAAAAAAACTTACTTTTTTAAATAATGGCATTGTATAATGCCTCCTTGCTGCCCTTCTGCAGCTGTCTGGTATTCTGTTGCAGTTATGATGTACTGCACATGCATATGATTAAGCAGTACATCAGAGCTGTGGGTGGAAACAATGGAGAAAGCAAGATCTCCTAGCTTTTTACAAAGTGTTGCACTATGTTAAAGGAGTTTAACATAGTGAGACAGCTTTAAAAAAGCAACAAAGAAAGGAAGATCTCCGTTACTTTTTTAAAAGTTGTCTCGCTATGTTAAACTCTTTTAACATAGCGAGACAGTGTCTAAAAAGCAACGGAGATCTTGCGTTCTCCATTGCTGCAAAAAAAGACTTATACTAATGGAAAAAGTCTGGGCGACCAATCAGCATGCACATTTTGGAATATTAACGAGAGGTTGTTGTATAATCTATTTTTTAAGACAGTGCAGGAAGGTAATTAATGAAGACAATATTTTTGTGAAATATATTTGGTAGTATTTTGTGGAGCAAAGAAACAGATAACAAAACTACATCAATAAAACAAAGTTTTATAGTCCTATGAAATCATTTCATATATACTAATGTGTTAAATGCATTTAGTATGTTAATTTGTAGAAGCAATTTTTATTATCTATGTAGATGAACTGTATGGCATTCCATTCAGAAGAGTTTTCAGTGATAGCAACAGAGTCTACATTTGATCATTTATTTGTTAGCTACACTTATTATTCTGTGAGTCACTGTCAGTTTTTTTTTTTTTTTAGTTTATAGGATGAGGAGGAATGTTCCAGAACAGTTTTGGTGTCCATGCAGGCAACTGGTTTTCTGTCTGTGAAGGGTAAACAAATCAGTCATGTGAAATGAGGGAATTCTTTGCAGCATCATCATTTCTACTGGCTAGTACAGCAATCAAAATATTTAGAAGGCATCTGTCATTTTTTGAAGTATTACCAATATCTTTTCATTCACATTTATTCTATTTTACAGTAAACACTTGTTTTATGTACTTCTTAGGTTTGATGTATTATTTTATCAGGAGTTGCTAAGCATGGTGTTTGCACTTCAAGAGATTAATAACAATCAGCTGCTGCTTCCGAACCAGACCCTTGGCTTTCACATTTATGATTCCTGTTTCAGTGATTCTGCAGCTATTGAGAGCACATTCCAGCTTCTTTCTGGAGAGAGAACTCTAATCCCAAATTACTGTTGTAAAAAATACCTACCTGTGGCTGCTGTTATTGGAGACCGCAGATCTTCCGCAACTCTTCCAATGGCCAGAATACTTGGTCTATACAAGTTTCCGCAGGTAACAACATATTGTAAATGAGTGAAACAACATATCAATTATAATTAGGTGAGAGCATGCAACGTGATAATGTGTGTCATTGAAACAGAAATTATTGTTCTAAAATAAACTTTCAACTGAAATAATTGACTATTCTGTTTTTACAGAGTTGTACAATACTGAAAATAGGAGTCACCTTTCAGTAGAATAAGATACTTATCATACTCTGGATTTTTCTCTTTTTATTGTATTCTTTAACTGACCCATAATTAGGAGTTGCAAGCCATATTTCTCTATTAAAAGACAGCTTGTGAACTATTGTCATATCTAAAGGAATAAAACAGGGAAGCTGCTGTGATGATGTGAGGTAGTGCCAGTTGTGCCAGGGGGAATAGGGCAATGTACGTGTAACATATGCCAGCATAGCTAAATGGAGTTTTGTAAAGAATTATGTGCCATTTGAGTATCCAACTGATTTGTACAGATGCTTGTATTAAAAATGTATTTGTAAAGTTGCTTTTGTTAGAAATGTATCAACAGTGGGTCCTGCTGGACAGAAAAGAAATATACATGTATGTCAGGATGTATTGTTGTAAATGATGAAATGTATATATTTTAACAGTGGATACTGGAAGGGAATGGGTTAAGGTCAGCCCAACTAACCTTATAAAAATAGCCTGAAACTAAATGACTTGGTTTAGGCCATAAAGATTTTATCTCACAGGTCTGAATGCAACTAGAGATGCAATCTCTGTGAAAAGCGTTGGCTAGGATCCAGCTCTACTGTACTTAGTGGTGAACTAATTGGTACCCTAAAGTGCCAAAGAATGACTTGTTAGTTTCTGCAGGAAATGTAGAAATGTTGGAATTGTTTTAGAAATTCCCTTTTTAAATTTCTTTTGATGAAACTCTGGTGTTTATTGTAAATAGATGTTCAGTATTTTCATTTTTTTATTGTTTATCATTAAATGTATCTAAACCTTTAATTGTGGCTGGTCTTTTAGAAGGTTGTTTAGTGACACTGTGGCTTCACTTTCCTGAAAGACTTACTGCTTGGCTAAGCACTACCATTTGTATAAGTATTACTTTTAATAAGCGTAATTGGGTACCCTGGTTGGAGACTTAAAATAGCTGACTTTGGGTGTTCTGGTTGCAGAAAATCTACCTTATAATCTGGGAGGAGGTGGCAGAGAGGTAATCTGCTCCAGCCTTTTCCAGTGTGTGTGTGTGTGTGTGTGTGTGTGTGTGTGTGTGTGTGTGTGTGTGTGTGTGTGTGTGTGTGTGTTTGTGTGTGCGCGCACGCATGTGCGAGTGTGTCCATATGTGTGTGTGTGTGTGTGTGTGTGTGTGTGTGTGTGTGTGTGTGCGTGTGAAAATCAAATCTCAAAGAGAGTGTGTGTGACACCTACTTTGAACCTGATCACTGAGAGTATTGATTTCACAGAAAAGGCAGTGGGGGACTTGGCTTGGAACAATAAGCAAAGGACTTAGCTCTATAGTGGTCAGTGAGGAGTCTTATTTGGGGCCTGGAGAGAAAGCACAGTCTCGTGACTGGAGTGTGCATTCTCTGTGTGATCTAAGGGAAATTGTACTTGGTGCAGAGGACTTCATCTGAAAATACTGTGCATGTCTATTTTTCTCACAGTGAATGATCCCCACTGGTGGCAGTGGTGATAATTGAGGCTCCTTGATCACCGGCCCAGAAGAGTGATATCACAGTTGCTATTCACAAACTGGCTTTTAAATAATATATGAGAAGTGAGTGTAAACAATTTGCATTTACATTCCACAATATGGTAAGAATGTAGAACGGTTAAACTATATTGGGGTCAGTTAGCAGATGAAGTATATATTATAAGGAATGTTTCTAGAACTTAATTTAAAGGATATAGAGTGTGGAGAAATAAGAGCATGACATTCTCTAGTGAAAATGACACTGAAATTAGCACTCCTGAAAGCATAAGAAAGGAGATGACTGCCGAGTAAATAAGTTGTAGAGGTAAGTGTGTGAGTCTCAGCAAAAGACTACCTAGTTGAAGCTAAGTTTTTGGGTTAGCAAAAAGCATAGTTCAACTATCAATTAATTCCAGTCACACTGTCATGTGATTTTGCACCACACCCCTTCAGCTCTTCAAATTAAGAGCAAAAAAAAAACCCAGGACTTCTGCTGGAAATACTGCAGTACATCCAACATCCACAATCAAATACCTACCTATACACACCCCAAACAGTTCTTCAACTGAAGAGCACAAAAAAAAAAAAAAAAAAAAGAGTCCATTCTCGGTCAACACACCAATACACCATCACTCTTGTCCCAGGAGCAATTCCACACTCAGATTTTACTTAAAAAAAAAAAAAAAAAAAAGAATGTTTTTTTAATTTAAACTGTAGGAAACTGCATTCTATAGGAAATAAACTTAGAAAAGATAGCTCCTATGTATCTGCACATTACAAGAACCTTACTGAAATGAATGATTGTTGCCTCCATTTTGATGTTTTCATACTTTACTGCTCTCTGCACTTGTTTTTGTCATGTTTAATTTATCTGCATTTATTTAAACAGTATTTGCCTTACTATTGCTGCACACTCAAGTGTTCTAGCTTGTACTGCATTAAAGTGATTTTGCTACTGTTCTAACTGCTTTTCTGCAAAAAAAAAAAAAAAAAAAAAAAAAAAAAAAGTTCTAAGCTTGTTTCCCACCTTTCCTGTAACTAGTCTAGTCCAGATACTGCTTTGCTGTATTCAGGACTGTTTGTAAGTTTCTGAGCCCCTCAGACTTTTCTGTGTTGGAGAGAAGCCTTCTAGCTAATCAGTGGGAGTGGTAAGCACTAGGTAGCCAATCTACCACAAGAGGAGTAGTTTCTGGTCAAGAAATTGTAGTTTATTGGCTGTTTGGGCATTTTTTCCATCCCTTTCAACTTTCTGATTTAAAAGCCAGTGTTTGTTCACCGTGCGGTGGCACTCAGCTGAGGTAAACTATTACAGGTGTCAGAAAGTCTGCTCTTCAATTTTCCCCTTAGAACATGTTTGTTCTTTTACTTCTTGCACTTCAATTAGGGTAATCAGCTAGCACTTTAACAGGCTTTTGTAGCATTTACTGTAGTACACTTAGGTGCCATCAGCACTAGCTGTTCCTACACAGTAACAGCACTAGTACTTATTAGTTATGACCACACATCCTGGTATGATTGTAGGGCAATTTTCTGTCCTTTCTCCTACTAACCTGGTGCACTTGGGCATTCTGAGACAGTGTAGCGACTGTCTAATGTAGAGAGACAACCCTCTCCTCTTACCTCCCAACACTCATAGGTTTGTAGGTTCATAGGTAGGTACTAGGCTATCGGCCCAAGGCCTGCGTATGCCTAGCCAACAAGGTTCTCTGGCTTACGCCACCCATGAAAGTTATTTTCCTGGGCCACTGTCGAGCAGAGACACAGAAGTGATCCCAGTGAGAGATGCAACTATATCATCAAACTGGAAGCAGTGCATGCTCCAACCAAGACAAGACTACCTGGCCAAGAAGAGAAGGTCAACACCTGCAACTCACTACATAGAACACACAGCACTCTAAAACACCAACCATCACAACCCACACATAGAAACACAAACCATACACCCACCTTCGTGGAGGCTGTCAATAAAAATTTACCCAAACAACAGAGACCCCTGAGACAGAAATGCACTCGACCACCACAACACAACGCCAACCCCAGAACACATAGCTCACCATCACAGTGTGCCACTCAACCCAAGCCCTTAAGGCAAAACACTTTGCCCAATGTACTAATTATAGGAGACTCAGTTGTGAGGAACACTGATGTCCCACTCACTAGGCTAAACAAGGAGAAGGTGACAGTCAGTTGTCAATGTACTAATCATAGGAAACTCAATTGTGAGGAACACTGGTATCCCACTCACTAGGCTGAACAAGGAGAAGGTGACAGTCAGTTGTCAATCAGGTGCTAGGATCCATCACATAACACATACACTCAGGTCACTCCACGACAAGTACAAATATTACTCATTCATTGTCCATGTGGGTGTGAATGACCTGAGATGTACCTCCCTGGACAACATGAAAAGAGATGTGATGGAACTCTTGGATTATGTGGCCCAGGCAGGTATGACCCTCACCCTGAGCAGTATTCTACCATCACAAAGAATGATGCCACAGTACGAGCAGAAAAGGATTGACTTTAACAATTGGCTACGTTTCTGGTGTCATTCTAAGGGGATCCAGTATTTATCTGCCTAGGACGACATGATCGACAGACCTTGATACTTTGCCAGAGACGGCTTGCATCTGTCATCCCTGGGATTCTGGGTACTGGCTATGGCTCTTGCCACCCCTATAGTGTCTTTTTAGGCAGTGTTCTAAAGACCAAAATTCCCCCGTAACAGCTATAAACAAATGCAATCTTATGGTCATGCTGCTCAATGCTAGAAGTCTAAATCTCAAGATGTACTTGCTTGAAGCTCTCCTCAAAATGGAGAATATTGGCATCTGTGCTGTAATGGAGACCTGGTTTAAAGAGGCAGAAAGCACCCCTCCACTCCCAGGCTACAACTCATTCCATATCTTTCAGCCACAGAATATGGCTGGAAGCTCCAAAGGAGGTGGTGTCTCCATATTCTTAAAGGATATGCACACCTCTAGACTAGTAGCCCAGCATAATGCATCCAAGATACTTCAAGTACAACTAACACTGGGTAAGATGGTGATACAAGTCATAGCCTGCTACAGAACCCCAAACATGTCCCTAGACTCTCAGTCCAACTTCCTAAACACCCTGGAATATATCAAAGTCCAACCTAATACTCTCCTACTGGGTAACTTCAACTACTCTTCCATCAACTGGGAAAACTATTCACGTACCAATGTACAGGCCCAACGCTTTCTGAAATCTATCAATTCCAATGCCCTGGACCAGCTCATTCTGACCCCCACTAGAGGAAGCAACATCCTTGACCTGGTTATCACCAACATGGGAGACCAGTGCTCCACACCTATAATCAATTCCTCCCTGGTTAAATCTGACCACAAACTGATCATTATGGGAATCTTCATTTCACCTACTCCCCCTGCTAAGGTGACCACCCTGAAAAACTTCTCTAAAGCTGACTTTGGGCTCCTAAAAACAGAAGTGGCTAACTTCTCAGCAGCCATGCCTATGGAAAATAGCTGCATGACTGCAGAATCATACACAAATGCACTCTACAAGCATGTACACAAATGTATGGAACTTGTCGTACCAAATAAAACGAAGTTGCTCTCCTCCAAAAAAAAAGCCAATCTGGTGTTCCCAGCCATCAATAAACTGTACAACAGAAGGAACAAACTGTTGCAAAAGAAAAAATGAAGTCACAAGACTGGAAAACCTTCCTTATCAGTTTCAACAAAAAGCTGAATTCCCTTATCAAATCCACTAAAGCCAGCCATGCAGGCAGAATTGTGCCTGACATGAAAAAACAACCACAAAGCCTTTTATAGCTATATCAAAAACCACCAAGGCAATGTCCAGATTTGCTCTGAGTTATTGCACAATGGCACTTCCTATACTAAGCTAACAGATATAGCCAACATACTGGCCAATAGATTCACTGCCAACTTTACCACTCCCCCCCAAGGGCCCTATCACAATACCAGAAGAAAGCCTGGTACCCACCATTTCTGTGGCACAAGTAAAAGATGCTTTGTCCAAAGCCAAGAATTCAGCATCCATGGGACCTGATAATATCCCTGGCTGCATCCTACATGAGCTACAAAATAAACTGGCACCACATCTGTATGTCCTGTTCAATCACAGCCTTACCTTAGGCTATGTCCTTAATGAATGGTGCACTGCTACAGTTATTCCGCTCCATAAATGGGGAGCAACTACAGAATCTGGGAACTATCACCCCATTAGTCTGATGAGTCTGGTATGCAAAGTTATGGAGCGCATCATCATTGACCTGCTTAACAAAGATATAGGCAATCTCCAAACTCTTGACCCCACACAGTTTGGCTTTGTCAAGGGGAGATCCTGCCTGCTGAACCTGGCTGGCTTCTTTGAGGCAGTCACCAAGGCTGTGGATGAGGGTAAGGCAGTGCATACAGCCTAACTTGACCTGGCCAAGGACTTTGATACCATTCCCCACTCAAGTATCATTGATAAACTCACCAAACTAGGCATTAATCCTTACATCACTAGGTGGGTTGCAAATTGGCTCACAGACAGGACCCACAGAGTGAAAGTTGCGGATTCCAAGTCAGACTGTTGATCAGTTATGAGTGGAGTCCCACAGAGCTTGGTCCTGGGCCCTCTCCTGTTTGGTATTTACTTTTCAGAAGTCCAGGCCAACACAGAGGAACTCTGGATGACTAAGTTAGCTGATGACTGTGAGCTAGGAGTCTTTATCAACTCCCCAAGTGATGCAGACATCCTACAAAAGGACCTCCCTGAGACCAATGACTGGTGTTGGAAACATGGCCTGAAGCTTAATGTCAAAAAATGCGTTTTCATCTCCTTTGGAAAAAACTCAGTTCCCATGAATTACCATGTTGATGGGAGCCCACTGAACACTGAAGGGGCCATAAGAGATCTGGGCACCCAGGTCGACATCCACCTCACCTTTGACCACCACATTGCCTCTTTGGTCAGAACACCCTTCTACTTGGCACATCTTATAACCAAAGGTTTCATATGCAGGAAGAAAGAGGTCATCATCCCTCACTACTCATCTCTCATTAGACCAATCATTGAATATAGTGCCTCATTTGGCATGTACCTGACCAGACACCTGCAACAGCTGGAGAGGCCACAAAGTACCTCACAAAAAGGATCCTAGGCCTTAAACACATGTCCTGCATAGACAGTCTCAAGAAACTTCAGCTGTTCTTAAGTCTCTTATCATCTACTTAGATGTGATCTCTGCTTGACTTACAAAGCCATGTCTGATCCAGGCCTACTTGAAATGCTACACCTAAAGAAATCTCAATCTCCATGTGCCACATGCTCCACAGATCACAAACTCATTATCACAATTAACAGAACATGCTACTGGGACAGGTTCATCTCCCAAAGACTGCCCACACTCTGGAGTAAGCTTCCCATTGATGTCAAGCAGAGCAACTCACTGGCCCTCTTCAAGAGAAATCTTGACGAATGGATGGGTAACAGAAAGTTCACTCAGGGATCATTCCAGTTGCCCTACTGGATATGGGCACTGTGAACTAACATTGGGTGACATGGTGCCTGCGCACATTTTTTTTTGGGGGGGGGGGGCAAGGCTTGTAAAGGTTCCAGGGCCATTAGCCTAGTACACACCTATGAATGTATGAACTATAGAACATGATGGAGACCCACTTTTTGACCAAATCCGTGAGTAGGCCATACTCCACCCATTCACAACCACCTCCCAGAGGGAAGGTTCCAGGTGAGTTAACACCCATTTTTCCACTGTACATAAAACTACTGATTTGTTATATCCACTGTAATGCACAGCAGTGCTTATTTGCCTACAATAAAAGACTGGACTACAAAGGCACTGCATCTGTGATTTTTATTTTTTTATTTTATGTTTTTATTTATTTTATTTTACCCTAGACTAAACTGTTATTTTAATAATGTTTTTAATATTTGACCTGTAATTTTATTTATCTTAATTAGCTCTTCTAGGAGACTAGCAAAAAGGCACTCTCGAATAGGCTGAACCACTAGGGATCACTCTACAGAAGAGAAATGAAGACTGACACCCAAGGGACCACTGCAGCGCATTCTATTAATTGAGGTCTCCTCAAAACATGGAACTGACTGAATTTTGATAACCTTGTAGCAGCCAGAGTCATTAAATTTTGGTGGCACTGATTTTTGTTATTTATATATATATATATATATATATATATATATATATATATATATATATATATATATATATATATATATATAAAAACACATGTGTGTATGTGTGTGTGTGTGTGTGTGTGTGTGTGTGTGTGTGTGTGTGTGTGTATGTGTGTAAATATGTATAATTTATATGGGAGTCGAGCATTTGATCTAATTTAGATTTCATTGACATCTGTTTAATCAGCCTCATTTGGTCAATTAAACAGATCGTTGACACAATCCCTGTGTAGGAGAATATTCCCTTCCCCAAAGATATGGGTGATCTCTGAGTTAGTATATGTTATTAGCAAGGGGTGGGGTGGGGTGGGGGGGGGCTTGCTACCTGCAAAAAATAATGTTATTTGCTTTTATTTTTATTTGAAGAATTGCATGTGCCAAGGTCCTTTCTTTGGCCCTCTGTGGCAACATGTTGATGTTAAGTTTGTTGACTTTTTATGGACAATACTTCTGAGGCTAATATGTATATATGTGTGTGTGTGTGTGTGTGTGTGTGTGTATATATATATATATATATATATATATATATATATATATATATATATATATATGTGTGTGTGTAAATGTGTGTGTTCTGAATAAATTATATTAAACAAAAATACCATAAGCATTTCAGAGTGTAGCACTTTAAACAAATTAACTAATTAAAGGATAATCCTTAGAGATTAAAATCTTCAAGCATAAAATATATATTTACTCTATCACATGGTGTAATAGTTACTTGCTCTACTCTGCTTACTGGTTCAGCAGAGGAAGAAATCCCTCTCTAGCTTAAATAAACAAATTAGAGATCTTGTCACGTCCTCCAAAGCTAATTACAAAGCATAAATATCCTCACTATCTATGGATAATCACAAGGTATTCTTTAACTATGTCTGAAATCTAAAAGGGAATACCAAGTTATGCCCTGAACTGGTTGTGGATGCACCATCCATATTCAAACAAAGGTAATAGTCGACCTACTAGCTGACAGATTTGGAGCAAATTTCACTCCCCGTCCCCTTCAGTCATTCCCAAAGTATAACTACCACCATTCCTCAACCTATTATCTCAAGACAACAGGTAATCTCTGTGTTCTCCAAGGCCAATAACATGGCATAAATGGGACCAGACATCATCCCAAGTTGCCTTTTAAACAACTTAAAATATAAGCTAGCAAACCTACTTGGATCCCTATTTAAAACATGACCTAGCACCTCTAACTGGATCCCCTGTTTAACCACAGTCTGTGAACTGGCTATGTTCCAGTGGAATGAATGACATCAACAGTATTCCTTCTGTATAAAGGGGGACCATCAACTGACCCTGGAATTTTAGGCTCATAAGCTTGATTAGTGTCATCTGGAAGGTCATGGAACTATTCATTATGGATCTTATTAACAAGAACATAGGTAATCTCCAAACACTAGACCAAGTCCAATTCAAATTTTAAAGGTAGATCATGCCTGTTAAACATGGCTGACGTCTTTAAGTGCATCACCAAGGCCCTGGACAAGGGAAAGACAGTGTGTACTGCCTATCTTGACCTAGCCAAGGCATTTGGCACAATCTCTCACCCAGGTATTATAGACAAACTCTCTCAACTGGAAATTAATCTCTACATTACCAGATTGGTAACCAACTGGCTCATGGACAGAACTCACACTGTAAAAGTGGGTGACTTCACCTCTTGCAAAAGGCCAGTCACCAGTAGCATACCACAGGGTTCTTTGCTGGCCCCCTTACTGTTTAGCATTTATTTCTAAGAAGTTCATACAAACTTGAGCCTGTTCCCTGAAGATTACAAGTTGGGAGCAATCATTTAGTCACCCAATGATGTTAATATACTTCAGACAGGGATATCACAGACAAATGATTAGTGTTAAAGCCATTAATTAATTAATGCTAAATGCACAAAAATGCAATATTACTCCCTTTGAGAAAGCTGACATCCCTGATAAATACATTATAGACAGCACCCCCTAAGTGTAGATCCAGTGATACATGATCTGGGCACTCAGGTTGATAGTAAACGACCTTTGACCACCACATATCCACAGTAGTAAGAAAACAGTAACAGCATTGCATATAGATCTAAGGATGTTCTAATTCCTTAATATTTGGCCCTCATCAAGCCAGTATCTGAGTACAATGCTCCCTTTTGTACATACCTCACCAGACACCTGCAACAATTGGAGAGACCAGAGAGGTTTCCCACCAAGAAATTACAGGTTACACAGAGCAAGTCCTAGATGGAAAGACTAAAAGCCTTGTCACTGTATTCTGTCTTCCTGCAGGTTGCTAAGGGGTGACCTGTGTCTAGCTTACAGGGCAGTCTGACCCGGCCCTGATGGAAATACTACTGAGTAGTATTTCCATCAGGGCCAGGTCAGAGACTGCCCTGGAGTGAGAAACCCTCATGTAATTTGATTTACAAATGAGTAGTATCTACTCATTTGTAAATAAAATTACATGAGGGTTTCTCACTCCAGGAATAATCAACTTCTGACATGAACAGGGCATTCTGGAGAGCTATATCTCCCAGAGACTGTCATTTCTCTGGAGCAGGCTTGCAATTCAAGTGAAACAGAACTCCTTCATGACTCTATTCAAATACAACCTAGATCAATGGATTGCTGAACTACTGGGGTGATGCCCATGTCCCTCCTGGACAGAGGACATTGTTGCTAACTATCCTAGACCCTTACCTCTGCTAGCTTCACTCACATAACCGTTGACAAATTCAGGCAACTCAGGATAAATATGGGTAGGCCTGTAAGGGCTGTAGGGCCTTTAGCCTAGTAACCTTCTATGACCATATGCTTCAGCTTTGCTGTTCAATAGATGTATCTTTTTAAGTTCATTTCAACCATTAGAATGATGTTTTAAGTCTGCTCTAAAAATTTAAAACCTCACCAGTAGGAGGAATTATTGACAATTATGGGCATTAATCCACGAGACAGATCAGTTAGTAGAATGACTGCCAGTATCATTAAGATCTCTATTAAGTTTTCAATTAAAGAGTTTTAAAGTGCTTAAGATGTTGATCTTTGAAATTATACTGATAATTTGTTTATGTAATTTATGTAGAACTGGGTAAAATGTTATATAAAATTACATTAACCTATGATTTTCTGCGTATTCACTTATTTTTGTGGAAGTGCTGCTTTCCTAAATTCTGATACTATTATAATGGTAAAGGGTTCTATAGAAGTTAGTGAACAACTACAACTCTCTGGGTTTTCAAGAAAATGCTATGATTCAGCTTTTCAGTTAGTTTCTATATAAAGCTTGCTATGGGTCTTAAAATAGTAACAGTTTATTGAGTTTGGAGAAAAGTTTCATTCTTTTATATAATAATAGCTTATTTTACATAATAATACCTAACAAATAAATAATCTAATGTAGACTCCGTTGCTACCATTGAAAACTCTCTTCTGAATGAAATGCTATACAGTTCATCTATATAGATAATCAAAATGCTTAGCAGAAGGTATTTTATCTTCCACCCATTTAGTTTACTTTTCATAATTCTGTTTTCAGAAGTATAATACTCAAAGGCAATACACAATTGTGTGCAGAGCTCAATGTAAATGAAGCCTCTCTCAACCGTACCAAATTCCACTGAGTTTTCCAGTTTTGAGGCTAAAATAATGGGGTGCCACAGATTCCCGAGTGGCCTCTTCAAATCACGATTTTGTTTATGGCCACAGACCTGCCACAACTTGCAGGAGTACTTATTTAAAGAGGAAGAGAAGTTCTTGTTGGGTTTTTTTTTGTTGTTGTTTTACATGCTGCCTGCCATTCTAGAGTCTACTTCAACCCTAAATAGTCTATATTTTCACAAATTAATAGGTTCATAGGTTCATAGGTAGGTGCTAGACTATCGGCCCAAGGGCCTATGTAAGCCTAGTCAGCAAGGTTCCATAGCTTACGCCTCCCAAGAAAGTTATTTTCCTGTACCACTGTCCAGCAGAGATACAGAAGTGATCCCAGGGGTGTATTTCCTATTTCCCATCAACTCATCAAGATTTTTCTTGGACTGCTAATTTAGAACTTTGCTTGACATAGATGGGTAGCTTGTTCCAGAGTATAGGGAGTCTCTGGGACAGGAATCTATCCCTCCAGCATGTCCTGTTTACTGTGGTGACAAGGTTTAGGTCCCTAGAGCATGTAGCTCGGAGTGATTGGGATTTCTTTAGGTATAGCATGTCCAACAGCTCTGGGTTTGACATAGCTTTATATGTTAAGCAGAGATCACCTTGGAGTATGTGATATGCGACGGAGTAAAGCTGGAGTTTTTTGAGGCGGTCAGTGTAGGGCATTTGTTTGAGACAAGTAATCCTCTTTGTGAGGTACTTCTGTGGCCTTTCCAGCTGCTGTAGATGTCTCTTGAGGTACGTACCAAAAGGGGCATTGTACTCTATAATGGGTCTAATGAGTAACGAGTAGAGGGGAACAATGACCTCTTTTTTCCTGGCTGAGAACCCTTTTATGCTGAGGTGTGCCATGTAGAAGGACTTCCTGACTACTGTGGTGATGTGACTATCAAAGGAGAGACTACTGTCCACCTGGTTCCCAAGGTCTCTTATCACGCATTCAGTGTTAAGTAGATTGCTGCCTATGTGGTAGTTCATGGGTACAGAGTTTTTACCAAAGGGGATGACACTGCACTTTTTGGCATTGAGCTTGAGGCCATTGCTCTGACACCAGGCATCTGTCTCAGTGCGGCCCTACTGTAGGATGTCCACATCATTTGGGGACTTGACTATGGCTCCTAGTTTGCAGTCATCTGCGAACTTCATTAGCCAGAGGCTTTCTGTGTTAGCCTGTACTTCAGAGAAGTAGATACTAAACAGGAGACGTCCCAGGATGGAACCCTGTGGTACTCCACTTGTCACTGCTTTGAGGTCAGATTTGGGGTCTGCAACTTTTACAGTGTGGGATCTGTCAGGTAGCCATTTGGCAGCCCATCTTGTGATGTAGGGGTTTATACATAGTTTAGTGAGTTCAGCTATAATTCCAGAATGGGGGATGGTGTTGAAAACCTTGGCGAGGTCAAGATAGGCTGTGTGAACCACCTTACCCTCATCCACACCTTTGGTGAGTGTCTCAAAGAAGTCGATCAGGTTCAGGAGGCATGATCTGCCTTTCACAAACCCAAACTGGGTGGGATCCAGAGTTTGTAGGTTACCAATGTCTTTGTTTATGAGTTCCATGATGATACGTTCCATGGCTTTGTAGACCAGGCTTGTCAGGCTAATAGGTCGATAGTTCCCAGGATCAATGGTGACTCCCTCTTTGTGGAGTGGGATAACTGTTGCTGTGCACCATTCAGTGGGCACAAAGCTTGATGTGAGGCTATTATTGAACATGGTGCTTAAGTGGGGAGCCAGTTCATTCTGAAGTTCGTGTAAAACGCAGCCTGGGATGTTGTCCGGTCCCATGAATGCTGTGTTTTTGGCTTTAGAGAGTGCAGCTTTTAACTGCGTAGCTGTGATTACAGGGACTCTGCATTCTTCCTGTATAGATATGGGCCCTTTAGGGGGTGAGAGGGGGGTAAAGTTAGCACTGAACCTATCTGCCAGGATGCTGGCAATATCAGTTGGTCCTGTAATTTTCGTGCCTTTGTGCTGTAACTTAGAGCAGATCTGGATGTTGCCATCTAGATTCTTGACATAGCTATAGAATGCTTTGTGGTTGTCCTTGGATTTAGTAGCAATTTTGTTTTCATAGCTAGCTTTGGAGGATCTTATAAGGGATCTCAGCTTCTTACTGAGGCTGACCAGGGAGCTCCTCCACTCATGGGATTTTACTCTCTTTTGCAACAGGTTCTTCCTTCTGTTGTACAGTTTGTTTATGGCAGGGGACCACCAGACTGGCTTCCTTTTTTTGGAGGATAGCATCTTGGTTCTGTTTGGGATATCACAATCCATGCACTCATGTAAGTGCTTATAGAGTGCATTTGTGTAGGATTCAGCAGTTGTAACTGTTTTGTCCATCTGCATGGGTGTCATGAAGTTCGCCACTTCTGTCTTAAGAAGCATGAAGTTGGCTTTGGAGAAATTTTTTACTGTGGTTTCCTTAATGGGGGGTGGGGGCAGGATGTGGATATCAAGGGTGATAAGCTTATGGTCAGATAGGACTAACGAGGAGTTGACTTCAGGTGTGGAACACTGGTAGCTCATGTTGGTAATGACTAGGTCTAGGATATTGTTGCCCCTGGAGGGGGTGTGGATAAGTTGATCTAGGGCATTGGAGTTTATGAAGTCCAGAAAGCGTTGAGCTAAGGAGTTGGTACATGAGTAGTTTTCCCAGTTAATGGTGGGGTAGTTGAAGTCACCCATTATTAGGGTGCTTGGTTGAACCCTAATATTTTCCAGTACATCAAGAAAAGATGAGTGGCAATCCTGGGGCATGGTGGGGGATCTGTAGCAAGCTACAATTTGGATTGCAGTTTTGCCCATAGTTAGTTGCACTTGGATAACCTCAGACGCATTATGCTGAGCAACTAGCCTGGATGTGTGGATATCCTTAATGAATATGGACACACCAACATGGACAATGACAGAGTCATATTTGTACTTGTTGTGGAGTGACCTGAGTGCATGGGTTATGTGGCGGATCCTGGCACCCGACAGGCAGCTGACAGTAACCTTCTCCTTGTTTAGTCTGGTGAGTGGGACAACAGTGTGCCTGACTATAGTGTCACCTATGACTAGTGTGTTGGGTACATTGTTTTTGCCTTATTGGCTGTGGTTGAGTGGCACACTGAGTCTGTGGGCTATGTGTCATTTGGGTTGTGTTGAGGGATGGAGGTTGCCTGCATTTCTGCTTTGGAGGTCTCTGTTGCTTACACAGATTATTATTGAGACCCTCCGTGAATGTTTTTGTGTTACTATGTGTGGGTTTTGGTGGTGTAGATGTAGTGAGACTATGTGATGAGTGTGGTGTGGTGCAAATGTTTACCTTCTCCTCATGACTGGCAAGTTCAGTCTTGGTTGGAGAGAGCTTTACCTCCAGTTTGGCTAAATAAGTGCATCTCTCACAGGTTGTAGGGTTGGGTGGTAG
The DNA here is from genome assembly GCF_019279795.1 of Protopterus annectens. NCBI lineage: Eukaryota > Metazoa > Chordata > Ceratodontiformes > Protopteridae > Protopterus > Protopterus annectens. The sequence goes on along the minus strand of NC_056726.1, from coordinate 1,148,671,979 downwards.
GAGGAGAGGGTTGTCTGTGTACATGAGGCAATTTCTACATTGCCTCAAGATGCCCAGATTCATCAGATAGACAGGAGAGAACACTGGGAGCTGACCCTTGGACATGCCTGAATAAAAAACTATTTTCCTCTAGATAAGTGAGAAGAATGAGTACAAGAGCTTTTTTTCTCTAAGTAAGTGAGAAAATAAGCAGAAAAAACTGTTTTCCTCTAGGTAATGAGGAAGATTGAGTGCTATAATAATTAGTAGCTTATTTAGTGCTTATAAGTTCTGATCAAGTGCTAAGCATGAATAAGCAAATTTAAGTGCTAAAACTAGGAATCTGCATCTGCACTAGACGAGTTACAGGACAGAAATAAGTGCAAAGACAGGCTTTCAAATCAGAAAGTTGAGAGAGATGGAAGATTGCCAAAACAGCCAATAACTACAATTTCTGGGCCAGAACCGCTCCTTATGTGGTAGACAGGTTACCTAGTGCTTACCACTCCCACTGATAAGCTAGAAGGCTTTCCTCCAACACAGAAAGGCCTGGGAGCTCAGAACTTACATACAGTCTTGTATACAGCAACTCTGTATCTGGAACACTAGTTACAGGAAAGTTAGGAAACAGGCTTACAGTTTTTTTTTGTTTGTTTGTTTTTTTTACAGAAAAGTAGCAAAAACAGTAGTAAAAACAATTCACATGCAGCGCAAGCTAACACACTTGAGTATGTAGCAATATTAGACAAAACACAGTTTAAAAAATGCAATTAAATTAAAAAGGACTAAAAGCAAGTGCAGAAAGAGATTATTAGGTAGAATGTGGTAAAGAGATGGGACTGGGGGAGTGTCCCAGATCAAATCTACAGTGGGGCGGGCAACTGCAAAATGCCTCATATTTGAACAAACTAAACTATGCAAAAGTTCTTCCAAAGGTGAAATGACAGATGAGACCTGCTAGACACCGTTTACACTCTCGGGGCATTTCAAATGATGTGCCAGTTCTACAGTATCAGTTTGCTTTTGCTGCTACTATCCGTCAACCCTTTCATCCAAAAGATATTTGCTTGCATTGGTTAGTCAGTCCACCCACAGATTAAATCAGTAAGTAACACAAAACAGGTGTGGACAGGGCTTTAATACCAGCAGTTATACTTTGAATAAAATTAGTAAAAGTAATTAATGTGACCCAAGTATGTGTGACTGCATAAATACCTTTAAATTAGCAGAAAGATTTGATATTGTGTGCACAAGCTTAAAGAAGAAGAAATGCAGGAAATCACAACTTTTTTGGCTTATTTAAAGTCCCCGTGGACTATGATGTTTGCAGATGACATTGTGATCTGTAGTGAGAGTAGGGAACAGGTGGAGGAGACCCTGGAGAGGTGGAGATATGCTCTAGAGAGAAGAGAAATGAAGGTCAGCAGGACTAAGAATATATGTGTGTGAATGAGTGAGTGGATAGAGGAATGGTGAGGATGCAGGGAGTAGAGGTGGCGAAGGTGAATGAGTTTAAATACTTGGGATCAAGAGTACAGAGTAATGGTGAGTGTGGAAGAGAGATGAAGAAGAGAGTACAGGCAGGATGGAGTGAGTGGAGAAGAGTGTCAGGAGTGATTTGTGACAGACAAGTACCAGTAAGAGTGAAAGGGAAGGTCTACAAGAGGGTAGTGAGACCAGCTATGTTATATGGGTTGGAGACAGTGGCATTGACAAAAAGGCAGGAGTCAGAGCTTGATGTGGCAGAGTTGAAGATGTGCACTGGGTGTGACGAGGATGGACAGGAGTAGGAATAAGTATATTAGAGGGTCAGCCCAGGTTGGAAGGTTTGGAGACAAAGCCAGGGAGGCAAGATTACATTGGTTTGGACATGTGCTGAGGAGGGATGCAGAGTATATTGTGAAAAAGATGCTAAGGATGAAGCTGCCAGGTCACAGGAAAAGTGGAAGGCCTAAGATAAGGTTTATGGATGTGGTGAGAGAGGACATGCAGGTGGTTGGTGTGACAGAACAAAATGCAGAGGACAGGAAGAAATGGAAACAGTTGATCTGCTGTGGCGACCCCTAATGGGAGCAGCCGAAAGAAGAAGAAGAAGATTATGTTAATAAGGAACAATTATAATTAGGATTCATTGTTTGAGGACAAATTATTGAAAATTCAGCTGTTTAATGCAAACTGGAACCGGCATTGCATACCGGCAATTACAAAAGGGCATTTCTTTGTAAGCGTCGATATGCGATACTTACATGTTACTGCTCCATTACAATTACTGATCATGATTGCAATGTGAGCTACATAAATAAGTAAATATAACATAGATTAAAAAGAAAAAGAAAAAACACAGTGTGCAGAAACTACTTTGCAATGGCACATAAAGACATTTTGCTGCAGTTGTTCCCAGGCACTTTTAAGGAATACGTATACTATAGCCATGCAAATTAATAAAATACAAAATCAGTGTAAATCCACATTATCCTTTTCACAAAAACAATAAATGTATCTTAAAGCAATGAAGTCATGTTACTCTCTGAAAGACTGCACAGAACACAAAATCAAAGAATTTTGTGCTACGGGTCTGAATGGGACAGATATAAACTTCTAACAAAACATGATGCAGTGGGTGGGACTGTAGATTAATTCATCTGCAATGTCCCAAAATAGGACAGGTGCTGGTGTTTTGATCTCTGAAGCAGGAATCCACTACTTCAAGTACTATAGTGCCCCTTATATACCGATCATTTCCCTAAGTGTGATGACAAGATCACACACCTGCTTCTTTTTATTCTCTTGACCCACTACCTGGTGACTGGCTACTGACCCTGTGTACACCTTTGGCTTAGAAGGATCAGCAGGAGGGCATGTGTCTGGTGACCTGCACAGGTCAGAGAGTATGTATCTTACCATTTATTTATCTGACTGGTGTCAAGGGACTTATACCCACAGGAATACAGGAAGTGTGAACAAAATTAACATTGCACAGCTTGGAGGAAAATCCTATCTGGGTACTATGAACATTCGGTCTCTGAATCGTGTGGATAAGGGGGTACAATTGCTCTCTCTCTCAAAGGGAGAAACAAGTAGAGATATCACTCTAAAACTTTCTGTGAGGTGGGATAGGTAAAGCAATTACCAATCAGAGTTTGACTTTTTTTGAATGACATTTGGTTTACCTAATTGATAATACGGTTGAAAGTAATGTGTGTGTGTGTGTGTGTGTGTGTGTGTGTGTGTGTGTGTGTGTGTGTGTGTGTGTGTGTGTGTGTGTGTGTGTGTGTGTGTCGGTAAGGTTATTTCCCTTTTTTGGCGGCAGTCAGGGCCAAACTAATCGTTATTAGGTTTCTATAGAATTTGTAATGAATATATTTAGCACTGCAATACAACTAAATCGTTCCACAAGTACCTTTCAAGTTTTGGAAGTAAAAAATTAAAACACCGAGTCCAGCTCCATGTTGGTAAAACTCATGTGAGGCTAGTCAAAGACTGTACTGAATGCTGACAGTTATTGAGCAAATAGATGTCTGTTATCTTACATAACAGGGAAAAATAGTTCTGTCATGCTTCGTTTGTTTACAGATGTTGTTGTTGGTGTCTTTCTTTCAAAGAAGAGAATGAGAAATATGGGACTACTTTTAGTCTGTGAGTAAGCATACATTTAGAGGTTACAGTTAGCAAAAGATTTCCATGTAAACAGTAGAAATATTTAAATCATCCATGAGCTGGGTCTTTCACGTTTTTATGTTTATTTTTCTTGTAATACAATATTGAAAGCAATTGGTGTGCACCCTTCCTTGCTTTTTTGGAGAGATGTAATGATCTTTTTTAATATAAATATCCAAGGGTTTTGAACAGCAGAATCAGAAGGGCTTTGTGCAGTGTTATGTGGTGAGGCACAGTTTAAATAGAGAAAATGTATAGAATTTTATCACAATGTTTAGGGACGCCTTTCTGTCTTGTCTGCTTCTGAAGAGCTGTGTTTCAAGGAGGAGAGTCTGAATTACATATCTGGGAATTTAAGTATTTCGGTTGCACTTCCAAGGATTGCTGTAGTCATTCTCCCATTACCCGCTTAATCCAATTCAGGATGACAGGAAAGTTGGAACCTCTTCGGTACTCACTTATGCAACCTGTACAATTTGCAGCCAAAGCCATGCCTGTCAGCTGCCCCTGATTTTCACAAACTTCCCTGACATTGAATTTTAGCTCTTTCTCTCTTTAAGCCCTCCTGAAACTGATGATATGTTGTTAATTACACTTAATAAATGGCAATAATCAGAGTTATAGATCTCCCTTATTTCAGAGGATAGCAGAATATGAAAATGTGAGGTAATCTATAATGTCTCAAGGTATTTAAAATACAGATGGCCAGCATTAGAAGTGGAATCCAAGGCAAAGCTACTTCCTCCATGTGACTGTCACTTCCCAGTCTCCCTACCACAATGTTTTCATTACTGACTTTTTATACTATAATTGCAGACCAGCAGAGCAACTTTCTTGGTGCATTTGAAACATAGTAATAGTTGTCTAGGTCTGGCTAATTACTATTTGAGTAGCACATGCAAATACACTAGGTCTGTAGATTTGTTTTCCCTTTAGAAATGTGGATTTTGTTTTAAAATGTATATGGTGCTCTATATCAGGATACTAGTTAACATTTTCACTTATTTATTTGTATTTGTCTTCTGGGGTACAGCTCTGATCTACATGGATCTTTGTTTAGACTCAGCCCAGGGTGAAGTTCCAGTACTTAGCAAACTTTTATAAGTACAGACAATGTCCAGCATATTTGTAGACAGACAGGAGTTTTTGGTCACTTTGCACTGATTGCCTGACTGGGACTATAATTGCGTAAAGTGTTTTTTTTTTCAGTGCTGGACAGGCAGATAGATGCTAGATAACTAGTTAATATTTTGTAAATTTGTTACATTTAGTGGTGTTATTGTTATTTAATATTAGTTTAGCAGTTAATTTTATTGTTATAAAAGAAAATTGCATTTCAGTTTTCAGAGTTCAATGTTTTATATAAATTTACATGGTAATATAAATAAAACAATTATTTTGATTATATTTTGTGTTTAATATTTTGCCTGTTCTTCAATTTATGTTTTGAATGTTGATATCCCACAACTCCATTAGTGGGTAGGGTTTAAATAAGTATGTATGTTAATTTTATGTTAATCAGTGTACAGATTTGTATCTACTTTTCATGGGCCTTTGTCCAGATTTTTGATGTTTCCAGGTTGAGAGGTAGTTCTATACCGAGCTAGAAGATACAGCAAACCTACTGGCAAACAAATTCAGCTCTAACTTTACCCCTCTCTCCCCATCAAACTTCCCTCAGGAAATACTATCAAATAAAATTCACCCTGCTATCACTAAGGCCAATAACACTGTACAAATGGGCCCAGACAATATCCCATGAAGCCTTCTAAACAGCATGAAACATGATCAGTCCCTCCCAAATTTCTATTTAACTGTAACCTTCAAACAAGCTTCGTGCCTCAGCAACAGTCATCCCTCTTTACAAAGACTGGCCAGCTACAGACCCTGCAAAACTACAGACCCATATGTCTCATTAGTCTCATATGTAGAAGTAATGGAAATGATAATAACAACATAGAAAACCTCCAGACACTGGACCCAACTCAGTATGGTTTCAGCAAGGGCAGGTCATGCCTATTCATCCTGATGGACTTCTTTGAGAAGATCACCAATGCAATGAATGAGGACAAAATGGTTTACACTGCCTATCTTGACCGGGCCAAGACATTTGACACAATTCTCTACTCAGGCATTGTTGACAAACTTAAGAGTACAAACTCTAATGTAACCCGATGGACAACCAGCTGGCTCACTGACAGGACCAAGGAAGTTAAAATTGAGGAGATCACCTCTACAAAGAGGCAAGTCACAAGCTGAGTCCCTCAGGGATTAATCCTTGGACCTTTCCTTTTTGGCATTTACTTCTCTGAAATAAAGGCCAAAGTCAGTGGCCTTTGCCTGACTAAATTTGCAGATGATTGCAAATTAGGAACTGTCATTGAATCACCCACTGACACAAATTTTCTCCAGGAAGGGCTAACACAGACAAACACCTGGTGTCAGAGCATTGGTCTAAAACTAAATGCCAAGAAATACATAACAGTATCATTCAAGAAGTCATCCACCCCTGGTAACAATCATGTTGACAACACATCCCTAAGAGTTGACTCAGTAGTCAGGGACTTGGGGACACACATACACAGTATCTAGGCTTTGACCATTACATGTGTGACAGTTGGGGAGAGATGGGTGAAGGCTGCCAGCCTAGTGAAATAGAATGTGATATATAATTCTGGCATTTGTAAATAAATGTAAAATACAGGCATATTTTCTTGAGTGTAAAAGAATACTGTGAAATGTGGAACTGCAAAATATGTGACAACATTGCACTCTACTGGCCCAGTGAAGCGTGTTGTATCCCTTTCATGTTAGAATTCAGCTCCAGTGCACCTGGATGAAGGTTTCATGCCCATTGTTTTAAGGCTAAAGATTATTACCAGAATTTAGATATGGAATGTGCTTTACTGCTCTGGTTTCTGTTAGAGTATACATGTGAAATGACTTATATTGTTGTAAGTTTCTGAGCAGGTGTTAGCTTGCTAAATAATGCAGTTTGTGGCCTGAGAAAACCTAAGTGTAAAAAATTATGTAATCTGGGAGGACTTTAGAGACATGTTTGTTATTAATGTTTAAATACTATTTCTCACAAGAGACTGGGAGCATTTTGATCTTGCATATCTAACTCAGCAGTCTGCCTATGCTCACGTGTAAGTTTTAGCACTGTGATTTCTTGTAGGAATAGTTAAAGCTAGTAAAGATTAATTAGGAATTTTTCTTTGAAATCAGACCTGTCCTACTGTATTATTTTAAATTTCTGTGTGATCTCTGAACTCTTAGATATCTCTGTGGTGTAGTAGTTTTGTCTTGTGTTTTAATTATTTATTATTAAATAATTAAAAAATCTTTACCTGTAGCTGGTTTGTGTAAAGATAAGCTATGGAGCACATTGCATATTTATAGAGGTTATTGTAATAGGCCACTCTAAAATAAGCCTAAAACTGTACAATCACATTACCAATTGGATAATAATATTGCACAGTAATAATTGGACACCATTTTAAGGGCCTTTTAGTAGCTGATATTATTAGCTGGGCCCTATAGCTGTGCCAGTAGGAATCTTACTGGGGACCTGGTGAGCAAAGGATCAACTAGCCCCAAACTGACTGTGATCTCTGTGAGCACTTAAGGGAAATTGTACTTTACTGTGTGTATTAGTTATCCTTTCCTCTCTTCTAGGAGATGACCTCCTTGGTGTTAGTGGTGAGGTGTTTGTGGTGAGGATTGAGGCTCCTTGATTGCTGGGCCAGGGCACGGTTGTCACAAGTGTTTGGCAGTGGTGGGATCTACTTCACATACTAATTGGCTTGTAGTGGTGTGGGTAGAGCGAATTCCTGTAGCATATGTACAGTGACCTCTAAAAGTGTTTTGTACTCTAAAACAGCCACACAGTGTATACTCAGAGTTCAGATCACAATTATTTTATTTATTTTGTTAGCTTAGTGTTAGTCAGGGTGAGCAGGCAGCATGTAAGCAGAAGAGTATGGAAAGCTGACAAGGAGCCAACTGGTGGAGATGTGCCAGACTAGGGGACTGGTGCACGGAAACCTGAATAAAGCAAACCTGATTACAGCCTTGGTTACAGCTGCATCAGAGAACAGCAGCCTTGAGGACAATCAGACTGGCAGTGGAGATACAATATCCTTGGAGAATGGACCACTCATCCTTTCTGCAGTGGACTTAAAAATCCAGCTGGAGCTAAAGAGACTTGAGTTGGAGGCTAGGCATATGGAACTAGAAGCAGCCGAGAAAATGAGGAGTCTACAAGCTGAGGAAAATGAATGGCAGATTAGGCATGAGCGGGAAATGCTGACTCTTCGCCAGAGTCATGGAGGTAATGGGGACGGGAGTAACTGGACCCCAGAAGCACAAAAAAATCAGTAAATTTCTTCCAAAGTTTAAAGAGGGGGATAATTTTGATAGCTTCATTCATATGTTTGAGCGGGTATGTAAACAGTATAAAGTTGACCAAGGGCTCTGGGTATGGTTCCTGACCCCCTTACTCCATGGTAAAGCTGTAACTTCTTTAGCAAAAATGCATGACACTGACTATTTTGATTATACTGCTGTAAAAAGACACTTGTTGGAATGTTTTAAGCTAAGACCTGAAATGTATAGGAAAAAGTTTTGTGAGTATAGACTCAAGGCAGATGAAAATGTATGTGAATATTTTGCTGAAAAGAGCACTTATTTTCATAGCTGGGTGAGTGGATGTCAGGTCACCACATCTGAAGGTCTGGCAGGCCTTTTGGTAAGGGAACAAGCCCTTAGCACTTTGCCTGAGTACATGAGGATCTGGTTATCTGATAGACAATGTGTTACTTCAAATGTGTTGGGGAAGAAGGGAGACCTATACCTAGCAAGCAGGGTAGCCCTGCATAGAAAAGGGACCCCCAGTACTGCTCATGGGACTAAAGGAACCCATGGTGGGCAGCACAGACTGCCCCAACAGAATCTGCCAGTAGCAGGGGAAGCCACTAGTCCAGGTACACATCCAGGAGCTAGGGTTAAATGCTTTTAATGCAACCAGTGGGGCCATGTGGCATACAGATGTCCACGGAGGCAAGGTGGGGAACCAAAGGTGAGGGATCCAGTAAGTGGGAAAGACAAAATGCCAACAGTAGGTTGTCTTGATACAACAGGGGTATTGAAATACCATCCTGCAGATGTCCTGAGAGGGAAGGATTTGGATGAGGCAGTACTATGTACTTATGCAATTACATGCAGTAAGGCTAGGAGACAAGCATGTGGGTCTGGTAGCCTGAGCGAGACCCAGACAGACTGCATACTTGCAGCCAGGACTGCTGAGGTGGTTACTTCAGGTAGTGAGCTATGCTGTAGCAGTGAGACTGAATGTGAGCCACAGCTGCTTGTGGGTACTGATGTTCCCTTGGACAGGGTAACTGCAAAGGTAGAGGTGAGTAGTAGTACCCAGGCTGAGAATGAGGATCCACTGTCAGAGGATGCCAGACTTCCTGTGGAAGGGGAGCTGGGAAGGGTTACAAGGAGGGAGTTGAGACAGGCTTAGCTCTGAGACCCTACACTGAAAGGCCTGAGGCAGGTAGCTAGGGAGGCACCTGATTCTCAAGGGAAGGGGGAATCTGTATACTGGAACAAAGGGTTACTGTACAGAGAGTGGACCCCTGAGGGAGGGCTAGAAGGTGAGAGAGTACAGCAGTTGGTAGTGCCTATAGCTTACCATCTGATGCTTCTAGCCATAGCCCATGATATTCCCTTTGCAGGTCATATGGGCATAAAACGTACTAAGAGGCGTATTATGCAAAACTTATATTTGGCTGGAATTTCCAGAGATGTAACAGGGTACTGCAGGACCTGTGAGCAGTGCCAAAAGGTAGGCAAGGCAGGAGACAAGGTGAGAGCTCCTTTGATGCCTTTGCCTGTGATTTAGGCGCCATTTCAGAGGGTAACTATAGATATTGTGGGTCCTCTGAGTACCCCAAGTTCCACAGGGAAAAAATATATCCTAGTGATTGTAGATTATGCTACATGATACCAGTGGCTTTGTCCTCCATTGAGGGCAAGAAGGTAGCAAATGTTTTGCTAGAGATTTTCAGCAGGGTAGGTTTCCCAAAGGAAATACTGTCTGACAGAGGTGCCATTTTTATGTCAGACCTGCTGGCTTGTCTGTGGAAGTCCTGTGGGGTGAAGCACATGAAGACCACCCCCTACCATCCCCAGACTAATGGACTTGTTGAGAGATTAAACTCTACAATCAAGTCCATGCTATGAGCATTTGCAGATCAGTTTAAGATTGAGTGGGACAAATATTTGCCCCATCTGTTGTTTGCTTACTCCCCAGACTAATGGTCTTGTTGAGAGGTTAAATTTTACAATTGATTCCATGCAACGGGCATTTGCAGATCAGTTTAAGAGGGAGTGGGATAAATATTTGCCCCATCTGTTGTTTGCTTACAGAGAGGTTCCCCAGGAATCCACAGTTTTTTCACCCTTTGAGTTGCTGTATGGGAATTGGGTGAGGGGACCTTTAGATTTAATTCAAGATGAGTGGGAAGGTGAGTGTGAGTCTCACAAGGAGTCTATTGTGGCATATGTTCTGAACCTCAGGACAAGGCTCAGGGAACTCATGGGCCTGGCCCAGGAGAACCTGGCAGAAGTCCAACAACAGAAAAAGGTGTGGTATGACAGGAATGCTTGAGCCAGAGAGTATGCTGTAGGACAGCAGGTGATGGCTCTTATTCCTGTCAGACTCAACAAGCTGCAAGCAGCTTAGGAGGGACCCTACAAAGTGGTATGAAAGGTAAGTGATGTTAACTATATGGTGGAAGCGCTAGGCAGATGGCAGGGGCACAAATTATAACATGTTAACATGATGAAACCTTACAATGATAGGGAGGCCTTTGGGCTGAGTATTTGCAGTTTGCAGTGGATTGCAGGAGGAGTCTGAGAGAGATCTTGTGACTGATCTCCTCAGTGAGGCTCGGACTGACACCTCGGTGAAAGGGATAACAATGTCCCAGCAGCTATCTCCTACCCAGGTTCGAGAAATCCAAGCAGTGTTGCAGGAGTTTGGGGGCACGTTCACTGGGAAACCAGGGAGCACCCACTTGGTGTAGCATTGAGTGGATACAGCACCCCAGTGGCCTATCAGGCAGGCCCCTTATAGGGTGTCTGAGAGTGTCAAACAGACTCTGAGGGAATAGGTACAGGAGATGTTGGAACTAGATGTGATTCAAGAGTTCAACTGTCCCTGGGTCTCGCCAGTGGTGTTGGTGCCAAAGAAGGATGGCAGCACCAGGTTCTGTGTGGAATACAGGAAATTAAATAGTCACACAGAATCGGATGCTTACCCCATGCCTAAGATAGATGAGTCCCTAGAGCAGCTGGGTGGGGCTAAGTATCTTACAACCATTGATCTTACCAAGGGTTACTGGCAGGTGCCCTTGTCTCCCAGTGCTAGAGGGAAGTCAGCCTTTGTGATGCCCTTTGGGATGAACAATGCCCCAGCGACTTTTCAGAGGCTGGTAGATCATATCTTAGCAGGAGCAGGAGTGTTTGCCCTTGCATACATGGATGATATTGCTATCTACAGCCATTCCTGGCAAGAGCACCTTCAGCATGTCAGGGAGGTGCTGGACAGACTAAAGCGGGCAGGGTTGACCATTAAGCTGAGAAAATGTCAGGTGGGAATGGCAGAGGTCTCCTACCTTGGATATAGAATGGGGAGTGGTAATATAAGGTCAGAACCTGCCAAAGAGGAAGCCATTCAGGCATGGCCTGCACCTGTTACCAAAAAGCAGGTAAGGGCATTCTTGGGGATAGCAGGGTACTACAGAAAGTTCGTTCCCAGTTATAGTACCATAGCTGCTCCTCTTACAGACCTGACAAGTAAGAACAGGCCAGATAAGGTAGTGTGGACCCCAGCATGTGAGCAGGCATTTCAGAAGCTTAATGAAGCTTTAGGAGGACCCCCTGTTTTAGCCAGTCCAGACTATAGAAAATAATTTGTTGTGCAGGTGGATCCTTCAAACTATGGGGTGGGGACTGTACTTTGCCAGATTTCTTCAGAGGGAGAAGAGCACCCAGTGGGTTATCTCAGTCATAGGCTCCAACCCAGGGAAGAATGGTATGCAGCGGTAGAAAAGGAATTCCTAGCCATAGGGTGGGCACTACAAAAACTTCAGCCTTATCTGTATGGAAGAAAATTCACTGTGATGACAGATCACAACCCTTTAACATGTTTAAACAGAGTCAGTCAGCAAAATACCAAGTTGCTAAGATGGAGTCTGGGGTTGCAAACATATGATATGTCAGTGCAGCACCACAGTGGGAGTAGCAATGCCAATGCAGATGGGCTGTCAAGACAGGGAATGGGGTGAGGTACACCCAGATAGTCCTGACACTCTCAAGCGATGTTTCTCAAGGGGCACTTGAAAAACTTGCTTGAGTTCCCTGGGGGGAAGTCAGTGGCCTCTGCCTGACTAAATTTGCAGATGATTGCAACTTAGGAACTGCCATTGAATCACCCACTGATGCAAATTTTCTCCAGGAAGGGCTAACACAGACAAACACCTGGTGTCAGAGCATTGGTCTAAAACTAAATGCCAAGAAATACATAACACTATAAATGAAGAAGTCATCTACCCCTGGTAGCAATCATATTGACAATACATCCCTAAGAGTTGACTCACTAGTCGGGGACTTGGGGACACACATACACAGTATCTAAGCTTTGACCATTACATGTGTGACAACTGGGGAGAGATGGGCGAAGGCTGCCAGCCTAGTCAAATAGAATTTGATATATAATTCTGGCATTTGTAAATAAATGTAAAATACAGGCATTTTTTCTTGAGTGTAAAAGAATACTGTGAAATGTGGAACTGCAAAATATGTGACAATATTGCACTCTACTGGCCCAGTGAAGCATGTTGTGACCCCTTCATGTTAGAATCCAGCTCCAATGTGTCTGGATGAAGGTTTCATGCCCATTGTTTTAAGGCTAAAGTTTATGACCAGAATTTATATGTGGAATGTACTTTATTGCTCTGGTTTCTGTTATAGTATACATGTAAAATGACTTATATTGTTGTAAGTTTCTGAGCAGGTGTTAGCTTGCTAAATAATGCAGTTTGTGGCCTGAGAAAACCTAAGTGTAAAAAATTATGTAATCTGGGAGGACTTTAGAGACATGTTTGTTATTAATGTTTAAATACTATTTCTCACAAGAGACTGGGAGCATTTTGATCTTGGATATCTAACTCAGCAGTCTGCCTATGCTCACATGTAAGTTTTAGCACTGTGATTTCTTGTAGGAATAGTTAAAGTTAGTAAAGATTAATTAGGTATTTTTCTTTGAAATCAGACCTGTCCTACTGTATTATTTTAAGTTTCTGTGTGATCTCTGAACTCTTAGATATCTCTGTGGTGTAGTAGTTTTGTCTTGTGCTTTAATTATTTATTATTAAATATTTTAAAAACCTTTACCTGTGGCTGGTTTGTGTAGAGATAAGCTCTAGAGTACATTGCATATTTATAGAGGTTATTGTAATAGGCCACACTAAAATAAGTCTAAACCTGTATAGTCACATTACCAATTGGATAATAATATTGCACAGTAATAATTGGACACCCTTTTAAGGGCCTTTTAGTAGCTGATATTATTAGCTGTGTGGTGGAAGGGATTACTACCGTATGGTCTGGGTAAAGGGGCACAGCTGGAGAATCTGTGTCAGCCTTTACCAGGAGTGTCTGTGAAGTTGTATAAATACTTATCTCAAAGTGTGTGTGTGTTGTGTCAGCTACTTGGGCAGGGACACAAAGCACTGGTTGGACAGAGAGGGTACTGAAAGTTTTAGCTTGCCTAGCTAGGCTGAGACCTGGACCCTATAGCTGTGCCAGTGGGGAGTCTTATTTGGGACCTGGTGAGCAAAGGAGCAACCATCCCCAGACTGACTGTGATCTCTGTGTGCACTTAAGGGAAGTTGTATTTTACTGTGTATATTAGTTATTCTTTCCTCTCTTTTAGAAGATGACCTGATGACCTCCCTGGTGTTAGTGGTGAGGATTGAGGCTCCTTGATTGCTGGGCCAGGGCATGATCGTCACAACATGTCTCCAGTGGTGAGGAAATCATTCTATGTTGTGCAACTTATAAACAAAGGTATGGCATCTAGAGCCAAGGAAATCATTGCTCCACTGTATTTGGCATTCATCAGACCTATCATTGAGTACAGTGCCCCCTTTGGTATATACCTAACCTGGCATATCCACCAATTGGAATGCCCACAGACATTTCTCATTAAAAGAATACAGGATGTAAGTGACATGTCCTATCCAGACTGCCTCAAGGCTCTATTAACTTATTCTGTCTCCTATAGGGTGCTGAGGGAAGATCTATGCCTGGCATAAAAGGCATTGTCAGACTGTGGTCTGATGGAGCTACTGCATATTTGTAAAACAATCAGGACCAGACTTAGGTGTTTTGTAATTCTGGCCAAGCAGTTAAAGTAATGGACTAGAAATCCTTTGGGGGTTTCCTGCACAGGTTTGAATCCTGTCAGTTACCTTGCCTGTGATATAAATAGGACCTGCTGGAGAGATAGGTATGTATCCCAGACACCACCACTTTTCTGAAACAAGCGCCCTATCCATGTGAAACAGAGTTCCTCCCTAACCCAATTCAAGTGTAACATGGACAATTGGATGGAGAACAGGAAATGCATCCCTAGTTTGGCATCTATGTCTCTAATGGATATAGGTAGCCTGTAAATGGTTACTCTCCCAGGCCCCTGCTTGCAAATGTTTCACCTCCCATGCCACTGCTTATACTTATCAATGTTACCAGAACTTGTTAGAGACATGACATGCATGGCTAGGTTTAAAAGACCCTTATGGTCATTAGCCTAGTGAGCACATATAAACCTATGAATCTATATAGAGTTTATGGGTGATATTCATCTGCACAGGTCATGGTTAAGCTCATCTTCAGTGAGGTAGGTTGCACTTATGCTTAGCAGATTTCAATGAATTTGATGCAAATAAATACTTAAGGAGATTAAAAAGAAAAATGTTTTAAAACTTCTTATGCCAATGAGCCCTCCTCCTGCCTGTTTACAATTCACAGTTACTTCTTGACACGATTGGGCATCATACACAAAGATGTTATAAAAGCCAAAAATGAGCCTTCATATCTACTTTTGCATTTGATGAAGATGCTTGCCGATTCTGCTGGCCTATTTCTCAGTGTGACCTGTTTGTCTTGGCTAAGCCAAAACCCCATGTATCCAGCAGCACACACCAGCCAAAAAGGAGCAGATATAGACAAAGAATAATTCACTATAACTTTGATAGATTTACAGTGGACAGTGAAGAGTGATATTGTAAGGGTTTTAGGGAGTTTGTATGGCCCACAGATGGGAACTAGGCAGATGTATGCCCTTCCTATACCTGTGGATAGAAAGGTATGTTTAGCTCATAGTACACTTACTATGGGGGCCTTCTAGAAACAGACAGATGGCAAGTTGGGTATATCTTAGGCTTTTGCCTCAAGAATACTTCAACGGGGCGTGGCCAAGGATGAACACAGGATAGCAGCAGATTTCTTCAGCTCCACCAATTTCATTACATTGACAGGAATTAATTACTTAAAAAATTAATTTTTGAAGTAATTTTCTTTCTAAATATGTTTGTTTTATATAGTTCTTGAACTATATCTAAAAAAGAAAGGAAATCTTAATAATATTCCTGTCAGAAATTACTTTCGAAATTTTCCTGTCAGTTTATCAGTCTGAAATGAGTTCCAGTAAGACAAATTCTCAAGACTCCAGCATCAAGAAAGAACTTCAGTCTCTGATAATTATAGTCCAGCAACTTACTGCTAAGATGGATAAAATGGATACTAAAATAGACACTTTCATAGAAAAAACTACAAAACAAATAGACTTGTTACATATGGACCTGCAACAACAGAAGATCCAGATGACAGGCATAGAAGAAGCTGTGAATGACATGGAAAAAAGAATACAAGAAGAGGAAATCAACATTGAGTTTCTGCTGAAACAAAATACACATTTACAAACAAAGCTGGATGACCTGGAAAATAGATCTAGGTGCAATAACATTAGGATTTTTGGACTGCCAGAAAATATTGAAGGTAACTTCTTTTTTAACAACATGGCTCCCTAAAACTTTAGATTTACCAGAAGCATTCTCTTTTGGTATCGAAAGAGCACATAGATCTATAGCTAATACTAACTCTAACAAAAACTATCCTAGATCAGTTATAGTTAGATTTCTATCATCTTTTGATAAAGAGATGGTTCTTAAATCTGCTTGGGCTAAAGCTCCTGTTAAGATTAATGAAACAACTGTGCGTTTTGACAATGACTATTCTTCCATGGTATTAGCTAAAAGAAAAGTTTTTCTGCCACTAATAAGGGAGCTTAAAAAAGTCAGTTTAAAACATACCTTCTGTTTCCTGCCAAGCTTAAAATCTTCCTTCCTGATGGTCCTAAAATTTTCGATGACTTAGACTCTGCTTTACTGTTTATCAAAAAAAATACGATTTTGGAAAAAATAGAAGAAATGGAATGGGCTAGTCCTTCGTTAAAGAGACTGGCAACTGAAACTTTGTGGAAGTCTTCAGAGAAGAAGAAGAGACTAAAAAACAAATGATTTGTACTATGTTTTTTTTTTCTCTCTCATCATTTTATTTTATTATTAATCTTTTTTAAATATAGTTCCTGCATTTCCAAGAAGCAACAAATATTTTGACAAAGATTTAATCAAAGTTATTCTCTGTGTGCAAAGAAATGTTTTGTTTCATAACTAGTCAAAATATCTGGAGATTTAATGGCAAGCTGTGATTTAACTTGTTTCTCTTTCTGAAGAGGAAAATAAGGTCAGTAATTTGATACATTTTTTTTCCTTTAAAAGTTTATATGTTCTTCAAATGCTATTCCTAATTATACTTTCTTGATTACACTGCTTATGCTTGTTTGTAAATAATCTGTCATGCTTTAACTAATAATAATTAGAACTAAATTATAGTAAATAATATGTTTTATTTTTAACTCTATTAATATAAACAGTAAGTAACATTCTATGGTATATACTTCTTATAGCTTTCTCTAACATTTTTTTTATTTCTGCCTTACACCCTTTTACTTTTTACTCTCTTTTCTTTCTTTATTAATATATAGAAATGCTTTTGATCATATAGACACAGTAAATAATAAGATTTGCATAGGAGTTGAGTTGGGACAAAAATGTTGAGTTTTGTTACTTATTAATAATTTTGGGCTTGATTTCACTTACATAGAGTCTGTAATAACCTGTAGAATGCATTGTGAAGGTTTTGTCATGTTTAGATGCATTTACACTGCTAAATGAATGTTTGTCACTAGTTTTTAATAAGTTTCCCACCAAAATGTTAAGAGAGACAATCTGGGATGTGGGCTGTCTCATGCACAGTGTCCATGAGCTACTTCAAAAGCTTCAACTCTCAGAATTCTCACAGAGAAGCTGAAAGCAGCTAGTCTCACCTTTGACCTAGATATCACACTGACACATCACAGATACAGGAATGACACTACCTAATTATACTTTCTTGATTACACTGCTTATGCTTGTTTGTAAATAATCTGTCATGCTTTAACTAATAATAATTAGAACTAAATAATAGTAAAAATATGTTTTATTTTTAACTCTATTAATATAAACAGTAAGTAATATTCTATTGTATATACTTCTTATAGCTTTCTCTTACAGTTTTTTTTATTTCTGCCTTACACCCTTTTACTTTCTACTCTCTTTTTCTTTTCTTTATTAATATATAGAAATACTTTTGATCATATAGACACAGTAAATAATAAGATTCGCATAGGAGTTGAGTTGGGACAAAAATGTTGAGTTTTGTTGCTTATTAATAATTTTGGGCTTGATTTCACTTACATAGAGTCTGTAATAACCTGTAGAATGCATTGTGAAGGTTTTGTCATGTTTAAATGCATTTACACTGCTAAATGAATGTTTGTCACTAGTTTTTAATAAGTTTCCCGCCAAAATGTTAAGAGAGACAATCTGGGATGTGGGCTGTCTCATGCACAGTGTCAATGAGCTACTTCAAAAGCTTCAATTCTCAGAATTCTCACAGAGAAGCTGAAAGCAGCTGGTCTTACCTTTGACCTAGATATCACACTGACACATCACAGATACAGGAATAGCAGATTAATAATATGTGTTAAAAACCTATGTCCCAAACATATACATTACTATAACTCATTTAATTCATCTGATTGACAAGCATAAATAATTTTATAACTCTATACTGGAAGAAATTGTCATGTGATATATTTTAAAGCAGTAGTATAGCATGTTTGTAAAATCTGGTTACTAAAATGTGTTTGCTGTGCATTATTTTGTATAAAGCAGACAGATTTATTGAAGGGACAGCAATGTAAGATGGTGCTCAGTAAAGATACAACTCAGTGAGATCATATATATATATATATATATATATATATATATATATATATATATATATATATGTATGTGTGTGTGTGTGTATGTGTGTGTATGTATGTGTGTATGTGTGTGTGTGTGTGTGTATGTGTGTGTGTGTGTGTGTGTGTGTGTGTGTGTGTGTGTATGTGTGTGTGTGTGTGTGTGTATGTGTGTGTGTGTGTGTGTGTGTATGTGTGTGTGTGTGTATACATGTGTATATATATATATATATATATATATATATATATATATATATATATATATATATGTGTGTGTGTATGTGTGTATGTATGTATATATATATATATATATATGTGTGTGTGTGTGTGTGTGTGTGTGTATGTGTGTGTATGTAGATATGTATATAAATGTTTCTGAGAATCTGCTTAACTATGAAGTATGATTTATAACAATTTCTATGAATACAATATTTTATTCTATTGACAATAATGAGTTTGAGTAAATGCTCATATACAAGCAATTCAAGGTTTTTTTTGGAAGCTGTTAACTGTATTTATATGACAGAAAATAGATGCATCCTAATATATGTAATGTCTGAATCATATTAGCCAATGTTTTTGATTTAAATGAATGTTAGAACTTATTTTTCTCTCCTCTTGATTTCTAACATCAAGATTATTTGAATGCTATTTGAATACAAGTGTTTTATATTACATGGATGTATATAGTAGTATGAACAGTTTAAAAAAAAAAAGGTTTATTTTAGTTTATATGATGCTGTTTTACCAAATGTGTAGTCTTGTCTTGCTAGATAATTGAATTGAAAACTGTTAACTTCAGTTAAATATAACTAGTATTAAATTGATAAGGTGGTAGCTGATGTACTGCTGCTTAGGGTAGTGGGTTAACTTGAGTGGTAAATACTACTCTAAGTTGGAGTTTACAACTCCAGGCTGGATGCAAGGTTTAATCCTTACATTATTTTCACTTGTTCATTGTTATTTGTATATAGTTTTGACATCCACAATATATTTTGTACATTCATTGTCACTACAAACAAAATTGAATCCTATACGAAATCCCATAAGAGATTCAATAAATACAGCTATATTTAAAGGTACACCTAAAGGAGGAGATGTAACATTACTTATCTTGTTATTTGTTATTTTGATCATAAGATTCTTAAGTTTTAAAAATGCCAAATGACATCTTTAAAAGGAATTTCTTTAAACATTAATGGATTGAATAATCCATGTAAAAGGGCAAGCCTAATAAGATACATTAATTTACATAAGGCCAACTTAGTCTTCCTACAAGAAACCCATCTCTTGAAAAAGATATTGATAAACTAGCCACAAACAAATATACAGTATTGGTTAGTTCAGAGCACACTCAGAAAAAGAGGAGTGGCTATTTTATGGAATAAAAGTATGCCCATTCCTAAAACCATTAAGTCTTATCAGGATGACAAAGGAATGTTTTGTATGGTTACAATACAAATTAATGGGAAGACTTACACTTTAATTAATGTATATTGGATACCTGGAATTGGTATTAATACAGTGAAACATCATCTTGATAAGATCATATCATTCTCTATAGGAGATATTATTTTAGCTGGTGACTTTAATTGTATACTACATGAAAATGATACTACCACTATAAGAAAGAGAAGAATTACATCTAATGCAAAACATTTAAAGGATTTTGCTAATTCTTATCATTTGAATGATATTAATAATCAGATAGATTCAAAATCATTGCCATACACCTTTTTTTCTAACAGATACAAAATTTATTCAAAAATAGATAGGGTCTTTATTTCTAACCAGATGGTAACAGATTTAATTAATTCCAAAATCATTTCATGTCCTATATCTGATCATAATTCAATTGTTTTTGAATTCATGATAAAAATACTCATAATGTTCAGATCAAAAGGATACCAGCATACTTAACTCAACTAAAAGACTATAAAGAATATATACTTTCAGAAGAAAAACATTTTTAGACATAAATAACACTCCTGAAGTCTCCATTGTTTATGTTTGGGATGCCTTAAAATCATATCTATATGGACAAAGTATCAGATGGTATAATAATAAAAGGAAATCTTGGGATAAGGAATTGTTAGATATTCAAAGTAAATTAGACTCTTATAAACATAATAATAAAGAAAATATTATGGACAAGTAAGTTATTGAAGAAATAAACAAACTAAATGAGAAATACAAAGAAATTTTAACTCATAAAGTTAACATAACTTTAGAGAAATACAAGTTTTTGTCTTATTCAATACGCCCCAAATACTTACATAGACTTAAAAATAAAACAAAAAGGTTGAATAAACAAAACCATATCAAAGAAATCTTTTCTCTAAGGAAAAAGAAGAATGTTTCTAGTATACCAGAAATACTAGATGAATTTAGAAATCACTTTCACAAAATTAACCATAATAATATTAACATGGAACCTAAAGATAAAATAAAGGAGTTTATAACCACAAATATGAATAAAAAGCTTAATAAACAACAGATTAAACTATTGGACAAGGGTATTTCATATACAGAAGTTGTTACACAAATAAATAAGCTTAAATCAAACAAAGCACTGGGTAATGATGGTATTATACCAGAGATATATAAAATCCTTTCTAAAAATACATATTCATTAATACATAAGGTTTTTATTTTGGCCCAAACTGAGTTAATAACCCCCTCATCTTGGCAATATACATTTATTTCGCCAATTTTAAAACCTAATAAAGATCCAACTAGATGTTCTTCATATCGGCCCATCTCATTACTTAATGTTGATTATAAAATGTTTATGAATATCTTTGATGATAGATTGAAGACAATCATTCCCGGCATTATAGATATAGATCAGACAGGCTTCATTGTGAATAGAAATACTTTTGATAATATAAGAAGAACTTTAACATTAATAGATTTTGCAAATAGGAAAAAGAAAGATTTAACACTTATTAGTCTTGATATAAGTTCAGCATTTGATTCAGTAAGTTGGGACTATCTGTTTACCTTAATGAAGTGCACAAACTTCTCGGATGCATTTGTAAATCTAATTGAACATTTATACAAAGGAACGTTGGCTTATATTAAGGTAGGAACATATGTTTCACAAAAATACCCATTCTTAAAGGTACAAAACAAGGATGTCCACTTTCTCCACTATTATTCACTTTAGTAATGGAGCCTTGGGCTAATTTGATCAGAAACAGTACTGACATAGAGGGTTTTGAAATAGATGAAAATACAACATCCAAAATTCAACTTTTTGCAGATGATGTTCTAATTACATCAGCAGGATCTAATTCTTCTACACAGTCTCTATTTGATAACATGATGAATTTTAAAAGTATTTCTGGTTTAATATTCAATGAAGAAAAACCTAAAATACTACCTATATATACACGAAAAAATATTCTCATTAGTGATTTTACTAAATATGTACCCAATTCAGGTCAGATAACTTATTTAGGTATAATACTATCTAAAGATATTAAATCTATTATATATAATAATTATAATACCTGTTTTCTTAATATACAAAATCTTTTTAATACCTGGAATAATATGTTTTTACTATGGAGGAGAGACTTACAATTATTAAAATGATAATATTCCCCAAGATTTTATACTTAATACAATCAATAATACTTCCACCTACAAAAATAATTATCAAGAAACTGAACACACTAATGTTAAATTTCTTATGGGCACCTAATAGACCTAGGATTGCATTAAAGAAACATACTAATAGCTGGTCTCAAGGGGTATTTCTTTTCTAGACTTTAATTTATATACTATCTCTTCTATTGTAAAAGTTATTACTTTATTAATAGATCAGTCATATGTCACAAAATGGAAAGATTAATGGGAGCTAATTAGTATACACTTCATGAAAATCTCCTTAACACATAAAAATATGATTGTAAATAACTCCATGTTATGGTTACTAAAGGAATTTAGTACTTCACCTATTACACCTAAACATATGGTTTGTTACCCATTAAATATTATTATTAGTTATCGTAACTTTATATTCATGCACCCTAAGTATAGGGAATGGAATTTTATTGTATTTCCTATAATGTATACTCAGGGTATGCTTTTGTCATCTACATCTGAAGGAACTCATTTAGCTATAGATAATGATCTAAAGTACTGGTATCAGTTGATATCTGATAATAAAGTTAAAAATCTAGATTTCTTAAAACAAGAATTTGATCTAAGAGAAACTTGCTGGTTAGAGGTTCAGACCTTTAGATAACATCTCATTAATAAAATAGATTTAATGTCTATAACTGTTAAAGAATCTATTCCAACACTGATTGATTACTTGATATTAAATTTACAACATAAAGTTTCTGATAAAGGTAAACTTTCATACATACATAAAGTTATCAGACAAGAAACTTTTTACAGTGTAGATTCATACTGGAATTATTTCACTTCTATTAATGGGGACCCACCAAATCAACAAGATAAACAATATATATTGGAATCTGCTTATAGAACTACGTCTTCCATTGTCTGGAGACTTTATACATGGAAATTTTTACATAGATCTTTTTATACACCTTTGATGATGAATAAAATAAATAATAAAGATAATCTATGTAAGAGATGTAATGTAGAAATTAATGCTGACTGGGCTCATATGTTTTATGACTGTATAAAATTGAAAGAATACTGGAAGTCAATTAATGAATTTTTGCAGGCTCTTTTTACAGATAATTTCATTATTTCTAAATCTCTTATATTATTCAACACACCTGTACCTCAAAGTGTTAAAAAGGTTAAGCTTCCCTTGTTATGGTCTATTCTAGCAGTGGCTAGGAAAATAATAACTAGAAATTGGATTTCAGATACACCTCCTTCGTTCAATGAATTTAAAAATGTTATGAATATAATGTGCCATATGGAAATAAACACAAATAGGACTAGAACAAATAGAAAAACATCTTATTTTATTGTATGGGATAATTTACAAAATTTGTTAAAAAAAATTTAATTTCAATAGCATGGTATTTTAGTTTAATTAATTGATCTGATTGTAGTGGATGTCTTTGTAAATACTTTAGTTGTTTTGTTGAATATTATAATAATACCTATTTTTAATTACTTGTATAAAATTGTTATGATATTTCTCTTATATGTTAAAACAATAAACCTGTTTTGAAAAAAAAAAGAATACTTCAGCAGTTTCTTGGCGTATTCTTGATATGGATGAATCAGTATATTTGTTTGCCAGTGTTGCCATGTGTGACTTCTACAGGATGGCATGTTTCCCCTGAGTTGCTTGTTGTAATAGAGTGCACCAGTGTTGCCATTAGGTCCCCATCAGGAACATAGAAGGAGCAATACTAAAATAGGAAGGGCTATCATTCCATCAATAGTCAGATAATGTGTGATACTTTGGGGAGAATTTCCAGTGTTTCAGTCCAACTTCTTGGTAGTGCCCATGATTCTCATGTCTGGCTCACAAGGTCACTGTACTGCCTCTTCCTGTATGGTAGGATCCCCCATGGTCACCTAGCTAACAAGATGAAAATGATTATTTAACTATGCAATTAAGTATACTTTGCAAAATGTATTGCTGGGTAGTAAACCATAATTCCCTTATTGTATCTCTATCCCTCTTCTCTTTTCTTTTTTTTTCCAGGTGATACAGGCCACACACTCAATCCATGGCTCATGACTCCTATATATAACTCTATGGGAGTTGCCAGAGAAAGGTTTGAAGGGAATGGAAGAGGGTAAAACAGTGCATACCACATACCTTGACTTCATCAAAGCATTCAATACTATATCTCACTCAGGCATTGTTGACAAACTCTGCAAACTAGGCATAAAGCCATACATAACTCACTGGATTGCTGGCTGGCTCACAGATAGGACCCAATAAGTCAGGATTGGTGAGACCACCAGCACCAAGAGACTGGTGTCTCAAGGCTCCGTGCTCGGCCTGGTTATGTTTGGCATCTACTTCTCAGAAGTCAAGGCTAATGACAAAGGCTTTTGGTTCATCAAGGTCACAGACTACTATAAATTGGGACCTATCATAGATTCCACCCATGAAATAAGAATCTTACAAGAGAGTCTAACATAGACAAATGACTGGTGCCAAAGCCATGATTTAAAACTCAACATCAGAAAATGCATTATAATTCCCTTTGGGAAATTGTTCACCCAAATTAATTACTTCATTGACAGAGCACCCCTAAAATAAATCAAGTAGTCGTGGATCTGAGAACATATGTAGATGTAGTCTAGCCTTCAACCAACATATAGAAAAGATACTAAGTAATCTTTCTATGTCAACCAACTTATAGGTAAGGGTATGGTATCCAAGACATGTTTGTTAATGTATGAAACATTGGTTCAACCACTTGCATGGAGTTGTCATTTACTCTGCATAAAATAGAATAGCCTGGAGGGCTAGATTCATAAAGGTAGGTCCTCATGAAAGGAAATGCTGAAAGGAAGACAAAAAAACACTGTCTGATATGTAGCTTAACTGGGGCTAATTTGAGTAGCAGAACTGGTGAAATTTATGTGCTGAAACTACCTGTTCTTGCAGCTGAAAGCTCTACATAGGGGGGAGATACTACAGCCTTGGAGTTAATGGTGGAAGTACCTGAGTTTGGAACTGAGACTGGGGTCTAGGTGAGGCTGGCAGTTTGGAACTTCCTTGCTGGTTATGAGGGATCCTGCGTTTGTACCCAAAATTGGTATACTCAGGACTAGTGTGAAAGTACTCTTTTATGTTATATTTGCAAAATGAATTGAGACAGTGTTTTAATTTGTAAGTTAATAGATTATTTAGGAGGGATTAATACCCACCAATAAATGATGCCTGGACCATGGTCTAGAACTAAATGCAATGAAATGTAGAATTGTTCCTTTAGAGAAGTACACACCAACTCACCTGCCACATGAGTGACAACCCTTTGAAAATAAAACTCAGCCTTTAAAAGTACCTGGGCACTTTCATTGACAAAGTAATCTTAAATTCCCATGTGCCAACTAATGTTAGGAGATCCTTCTACCTATCAGATTAATCACTAGGGTGATTTCTTCCAGATATGAGGAAGTTATCATCCTTTTCTACTTCCCATCAGACCCATAACAGAGTATAATGACTTCTTTGAAATGTACATGTCTAAGCCTATGTCCCAGCCTGAGATACTGGAGTGTTTTGTCACCAAGATAATCAAGATCATGTTTCTCTTGATCTACCCACATTGCCTTAAAGTACACTTTTTCTTTTCTGTTTACAACTGACTCTTGATAAGTGACCTTGGTCTAGCCTACAGAACCTCAAAAGATCCTGTCCTATGCAAACTTCTGCACAGCCACAAAACTAATAACACCCTAAGCACCTGATCATGAGATCTTAACTTCTGTAAAAAAAAAAACAAACAAAAAAAAAGTACCTGTTGGTGAAATGGATATATATTCAGAGCATGCCTCTTTTATGAAAAAGGCTTCCTTTGGATATAAAGAAATTAATCTCCTTCACCCTGTTTAAGAGTAACCTGGATGAATGGATAGGCAGTCAGAAATAAAACCTGGGTCTGCCTTACCAAACCCTTGCTGAAAGGAGTCAAATCATGATATAAATTGGTCATGTCAATAGGTACCTACAATTTGCTATATTATAGCTGGGCTACCAGTCAAAAAGCTGCGGTGGTGGTGCTGCGGTAGCATTGTCACCTCACAGTAAGACGTTGTCCCGTTCAGTTCTCAGCTAGAGCGTCTTCTGTGTCGAGACATGCATGAATGGGCGTACCTTCATTGAAGGTTGTGCATCAGAGATGGCAACTAGGTACGTAAAAATCTACTGCCAATCATTAGCGGACAGGAGTTCACACTGTGGCGACCCCTAAAAGCCAAAAGATACAACAACATAGCTGGGCTACCAGTCATGCTCAGGATCAGTCAATACTTTATTATGAACCAATGAACCTAGGAACTAAATGAAGCTTTTGTGCATGTCATGCCTCCAATGTCTTCAATGATCCTATAAGGTTCAGACAAGTGTTGCACAAAATACATTTATAAATGATAGGAGTACCAATAAAATGTGATCAATCATAGATTATACAAAGAAAGTGGGTCTTGTGGTCATTTGCACCTTAATGTACAAGGTAACTAGGTCTTCTGGTCACTTACACATCAATGTACAAGGCAGCTGGGTCTTGTGGTCATTTACACCTTTCCAATAGCCATCCTTAGACCTTACTTCCTTTTTCAAGGAACGAAAGTTCAGTTATACTACAGATGAATTTATGAATACCTATCCAATTGTCTAATTCCTTTTTAACCAAGGATAGTATGTCTCACAAGCCTTTGGAGTCTGTCAGGTTCTTGTTATGTTTTTTTTTTTTTTTATAAGGTGGCATTGCATTCGATGATAGAGATGATCAATGTAGAATATAAAGCTCAACGGACTTTCTTGGGTATAGAGAAAACACCCTTTGAGATCAGCTGTGCTGGATAAAAAGATTTCCTGACCACTTTTGTAATACGATGAGCAAAGGAGAGGGAGTTATTTACCCATAATGCAAGGTCTCTCATAGCATCTTCAGCTCGGAGTGAGGTGTGTTCTGTACTATACACTGCATGGAGGGTTTTTTGCCAGATATATCAATAATGCAATTTTTAGCATTTAGTATTAGCTCATTTTCAGTAACCTCCGTGGTGGTGCAGCGGTAGCATTGTTGCCTCACAGCAAGAGGTTCTCCCATTCGATTCTCGGCTGGAGTGCGGCGAGTGCCTTTTGTGTGGAGTCTGCATGTCCTCCCTGCGGTTGGGTGGGCATTCGAAAGACATGCGTAAATGAGCATTCATGAAAATCTACTGCCAATCATTAGCGGACCGGAGTTCCGCTGTGGCAACCCCTAACCGGGAAAAGCCGAAAGACAAACAAACAGTATTAGCTCATTTTCAGAGAATCAGTTATTTACATGTGTTCACTTTGTAACTTCTGCATCTAAGATGGGGATTTAAGTATATCACCCCATTTTCAATCATTGGCAAACCTGGCTATGCAGTTCCCTGTTTTTGATTTGTAGATCAGAAAAGCATTTTCCAAATACCAGAGGTCCCAACATAGATCCCAGTGTACCCTACAGGCTCCTTTCATGTTGTCTGTCACACTTGCCACACTGACAGTTTAGGTTCTGTCCCTCAGTAGATTAGCTATCTATTGAACTACATAGGGAATGATTTAGATCGCAATTAGATAGTTTATAATGGTGACATGTGGTATGGTATCAAATACCTTGTTCAGGTCTTGGTATGTTTTATAACCAGTAGGACAAGTGTCAGCAGCTTGCATTACCCTTTCAAAAAATTCATCAAATTTATTAGGCATGATCTTCCCCTAACAAAGCCAAAATGTTGGGCACAAGCCTTATATGAGTTTTTTAATTGTAGTTTATTAGATCTGTTACTACCTGTTCAATGGTCTTACAGATGAGGGTCATCAGGCTGATAAGTCTGTGATACCAGGGGTTCATAGTTGGGCCACCCTTGTGAAGGGGCATCACAGCTGCTATATGCCAAACCTCATGCACAAAACCGGTGTATAAGCTCAGGTTGAATAGTTGTAGGAGCAAGTCCACCAGGGCATGTTTAGTGTTATTCAGCAGGTGGAGTGGTATGCTATCAAGTTCTATACAGGATGAATTTCTTGTTTTGGAGAGTACTTTTAATAATTGTTCTTTAGTGAAAATTAAGGGGTTGAGATCCTCAGGGATTTGTGGATTTTGTATAGATGTCTCTGAGGTGAAATTTGCACTGAATTTAATATATTTACAATATCCACTAGAGCAGAGTAGGTAGTGTCATTATGAATAAGTTTAGAGCAATGCTGGGTGTTATTTCATTACTTCTTATTGTAAGTAAAAAGTTTAACAGTATCAGGTATTGAGGAAAACCCAAAGAAATACCGACTGACAGATAGAGGGTCTTACTTTGTGTTAGTTAATTGCACTGTTTGTGGAATCTGTTGGAAAAAATTCTTCTAGGCACAGAAAATAGATGCTTGCAGTCTGATTGCAGTCTAAACCGAGGTCAGTTTATTCCTTTTTTTACATGTCATGAGACACACCCTGCACAAGGAACAGGACATTATTTCAGAAAACATATTATTACACATAACTGAAGTATACACACACATAGTAGTTGTTGCTATATATATATATATATATATATATATATATATATATATATATGGTTCTACCTGACTTCGTCGACAGAAGCGCGAGACCACATCGAACTGATCAGAATCAGAAGATCGAATATATATATATATATATATATATATATATATTTATTTATATATATATAAAATCTAACATGGTGTGGTACAGCAGTTAAATGATATCCCTAACAATCTACAAACCAGTGGCTTGGTGGAGCGGTATAATTCACCTGCTAAGACCATGGTGGGAACATTTACAGATTGGTTTAATCAGTAATGGGATGAAGTATCAACTCCATCTCTTCCTTGCATGCAATGGGTACCACAAGAATCCATTTTTTTTCTATTTGATCTACATTATGATGAGTAGAAGGATGAATGTGAGTCTATTATTGGGGTAGGTACTGAATTTGGGGGTAGGTTTAAGAAGCTCAATGGTTAGCCAAATGAGCACTAAGCATAAACACAATAACAACAAAATGTTTGATATGTGTGACATATTAACAGTCCGAGAATATATTGGCTTTCAAAAGGTAAGGGTGCTTCACATTTTACAGCAGAATAAAACTACAAGTGACATGAAAGGGATATTTCATTGTTGGCAGAATGTTAAAATATTTGGGCATGTTGCAATGCAAATATAAATAAGTCACAAGTGAAGACAGCCCAATCAAATTTCATGTCCAAGTGACTAAGTATATTAATTATGGCCAATTGTAAGCTATTGCTGCCTGCATTTGTTCTGCTTGCAAATAATCCCCTGGGGCTGTCTTCACTAGTGATTCAGACTTTCACATTTTTTAATTTCAGTGATATAGAGATCACTGAATCTTGGATCAGCATCTTCAAAAGGGGCATTACTTTTATTCCATGTAATAGGCTGAATGTTGTGGACACCATTATTCAACTTAAGATTTTTAAAGCAAATTAAAAGTCACTATTCTCTTTCCTGACAACTCTACCATTAACCGTGAGGAGTTAACTTTAATAAAATCTTCTCTTTAGAGCCCCCTCAGTATACAGCCACCTTGGAATTTTTGAAAAACTTTGCACCAATGACACCAGAAAGGAGCTACATTCCCCCCTCCCCAGGTTCAAGGTTTTTACAGCTTGACATCTGTTGAGCTCAAGTTGCTCAAAGAACTTTCTTCTAACAAAGAAGTCAAAGTCATGAAACGCAACAAGGGTGGTTGGATGATCCTCATGAATATCAATGTATATTTAGGATGCAAGGAGAACCTGATCCTGGATGACACTTCATATCAGATTATTTCTCTTAATGAGATCCACAATGACTACAGGTGCATAGATTTTATCCTTAATGAAAGTCTGTTGGAAGGAGTTATCGCTCAACAGGATTTAATGTTTTGTGTCCTAAAGATACCCAAGGATATATATGACCCTGCTATTTATCCTATCAGTTTGGTCAAGGTGTCAAAAATTGAAACCCTTGCCAATCACATTGACTGTAAATTGAAACCATTTGTCAATTCCTTCCATGGGACCCTGAGGAATTCCTCGGCTTTCTTAAACAAAATCACACATCTATCTTGTGAACCATATTATCTATTAGTTAGAGGTGATGTTAAAGACTTATTCACCATCATTCCTCAAAATAATGTACTTGAATGGTTCATTGAGTACACCCCTTACAACACAGGGTTCAACAACATCAATATACACAGCATTTTTGTATTTATGGAGCTAGTTTTTAGGTACATATTTTTATGTTTTGAAAGAAAAATTTTCAGACAAATCTCTGGCATAGCAATGGGGTGGCCTGTACATTTGCACAAAAAGGAGTATTGTCAAGGGGCAATCCATACAACTGTTACTTCTTACATCTGATGACAGACATTTTTTTCAGAGCAATGTGAAACCTAGAAAGAATGTTTTAAAGCTAGGAGGTACACCGAACATTTACTGAATGAGGTTAAAAATATATGTAAAAATAGGGCATGAGGAGATGTATCCATCCATTTAAAAACTACTCAGTGTTACCACTAGGGCTTGTGGTAATGTCTTTCATAAATCCGTGCTATTATATTATTCCCTGGGCACAAAAGCACTGAGATCTATGATATAGAAAATCTGGACAATTTTTTTGCCAAGTCAAGTCTGATTTTGAATGCATTGAGCCTTTCACAAATTTACTTACAAATCACACAATAATTTGAAAAGCATGTTTTAAAGCAATTCCTACAGTCCTTCTGGGAAGGGGCTTGCTTCTTTTTCCTATGCATTTTTGACGGCCCTGACATGACTGTATTTGATTATCCAAGGGTCATTCCATGTACAGTTAAATTCACCTATAAAACACAATGGGTAGTTTACATTGCCCTCTGTTCAAACTGCCCTTCTTTCTAAATTGGAGAAAATAAACATTGTGTGAACAACTTGCCTGAGTATAGAATGAAAAGCTACTTGGAAACATATATTATTTGACTGTGTTAAGGTAAAACATTACTGTATTTACACTCATTGTTTTACTTTAACACAGTCAAATGTTTCCAAGTAGCTTTTAATTCTATGCTCAGGTACAGCTCATATTCGGATTGCTACCCTTATTGCTCTGCATATTATGCAAATGACTTGTTAATTATCAGGAGTTATGTAAGTGAGCCCTTTGATCTATTCTCAGATAAAATAACCCAAATATTTCTGCAATGGGCTGACATCGTATCAAACATTAGTTGCTTTTTTGTACAGATTGGTTTGCCACAACCAATAAACACACTCTGACCCAATGATGGATAAAATTAGTACTGAAAGTTAATTTAGCTATGGCACCACAGTCCAATTATCACAGTAGTAGATAATATCAAATTGATCATTTATTCCAGTCTTGAGTCAATTGTTACTCAGGAGAGGTACTAGATCTCTGTGTGGTTTTAATGGATAAAGCACAGACAGGAAATGAATGACTGGATGGAACAAAACTTCAGGTTACAAAAAATTAAAGTTATCACCAGAGGGCATACCAAACCCTTCTCAATCCATTACTGATAGGTTTAAAGATTAGTACTAGGCTAACTGTCTTTGTGGACCAATTTAATTCTAGCCATTTAACCCATGGGGTATCAACCTCTGCACCTTGTGTCTATAAGGTCAACATCTTAACCATTATGCCAAACTCCTTTAACTCTCCTAAATAGTTTATAACCTTTGAAGTATACTGGAGCACTGTTGGAGCAAATGTTCTCTCCAGTACAGCATGCTAATATAGAAATGGCTAGATATATTCAGCAGTTGAAAACTTGTAAGAGATTATACTTGTAAGATACCAAAAATAAGAGAAGTAATAAAACCTGGATTATTGCCACCACACCCTTGAGCCATGCTTTAACAATGCCTCACAAGATACAACCCTGTGCAACAAAAGATCAACTGTCTGCAAGTTGTGCTTCATATTAGCAATAAATTATACTTTCAACTAGACAGTAATCAGCTGAGCTAGCTTCCTGCTATAGAGTGGTATGCTTTATCAGGATATATTCATAATCACAGATGTATGGTGAAATACTTTTTTCCTAAATGACAAAGTCACAGTGCAACAATATATGTTCCAACAAGGGATAAATTGAAAATGTATTCCTACTGGCGGGAACTTAGCATCATCAAGTGCTTGAAAATTGTGGTAAGAACTTTTAGTTTTGTCTACTTAAATGTGCATATGGCTAGGCATTTTATGGTCCTCATGATCTCTTACTAGGATGTTCCGATGTTTCTGTCTTTTTATAGGTGACAATTAAATTCTAGTTATAGTTATACAATCATTTAGAGCCAATGTTTACACTGCCAGGTGGCATAGTGTTGCAAAATAAATAGCCATGATGGGGGAGGAAAGATGAGGAATGAACCCACCAGAGTAGATTGAGGTAGGATGTGATAATAATGAATGTTTCCTGTGCCACAGACGAATAATCTAAAATTTTAATGGTTTCTGTTAAATCATGCCAGCACATACATGCATAATAAGCTGTCTGGACTAAAACCTTAGTAGAGGAAAGAAGTAGCTTTCTGACTTCCAATTTGATCACTTTGAGTACCCCTCTCCCACATCCTTAGGAAACAAGCTAGAAGAGTTGATTTGTATAATAAAATGACATACAATATTTTACAACTATTTTTGAAAGGCAGTGGATTTATAGGCAAATTATCTTTCTCTCTTTTAGAAGACAGAATAGGCCTTCACAGTAAACATTCTCCTTTAGAAGATCACCCAAAACTTGACATATATGTTGCTGTATTATGTGCCCCCACTTAAGGTGTGCACTGTGAATTATACATCTAAAGAATTAGATGTACCTAAGGTAGACAGCCTGCAGCAATAAGCACACTCACAGTAAACATCACCCCAACGATATACAGGTCCGGATTCCTTAATATTTGTGGAATCCAGCGTATTTCACCGATATCTGTGCAAAAGCTGATGATAAGCCTGTAATATGCAAATACATCTCAGTGAACCTAGAATGTCTCAAGCAAAACAGAATTGCGGAGCAGAATTGACACTCTGTCTAGCAGACTCAGCAAATCTGTAATTCAAGAAAACTATCATAAACCATGATGTGCAGTACCAAAGCTATGGAAGTTAAATGTCCCACAGCTTGAACTGAGCTTGTATAAAGTGAATCACCTGAAAACATGCAATCTGATGGAATCCATAAAATTTCCAATAAAATAATTAATAAAGCCAAGGGCAATCATGGCTACTTCACCAGGGCTAACAGTATCTAAAAATAGGTGCACAACATGTGTGGGGGATACAAGTAACACCACATCCAATGAAATATGGAGATAGAAAAGAAGATATGGGGTATGGGTGAAGAAAAGGGACACACAATAGGTCTGTTGCAACAGGAAAGTATGAGGGACAGTCAGAGGGGCATGGATATTTTTTTTGTGGGAATAGGCTCTATTTTTCCTTTTTAGAGAACAGCAGAGAAGAAACAGGAAAATCAGGGAAAGAGGAGAAGGGCAAAACAGCAGGTATATACATATAACAAATATCAGAAGACATGACAGACAAAGGTTGCAAATATACATAAAGGAGCATTCAGGAATGCAGACAGTACACTCTACAACATGAGGAACAGAAAATGGAAAACAGGATAGTTTTGCATACCAGCCATGACGGAATGTAGAAATACATATGTACCTATGCACTATGACATTCGGACCTGTTGCAAACTGTGTAACTGTCATAGATGAATGTGTATGACTGATGGCAGGTGCCTGTTGTAGGGGAAGAAATAGGAATCACAGTACACATTGGATATGGAATCTAATACCCAAGTAATCTGTCGCAGTGCAAATTTAAGCCAAGCAACATATTATTTATTATATTTATTTATTGACATTTGTTGTCTGGGAAAGTCCACTGGGTTGAAGGACCCATTTTCATTAAAGGCCCAGGGAGAAAAGCGCCACAAAAGCACTTACAAAAAGTAATATAATAGAGTATAAATGTTAAGCAGAAACAACAGATATACAGTACTACTAATTAAAACAAACAAAATGACATCACAGATAATCAAATGCAGCCAATGAAATGCTAGATAAGACCAGCAGAGGACAGAACAGAACCTCTGAATGTACATGCCAAAGGCCAAAAAAAAAAAAAAACAAGCACAATGCTAAACAGCAGTTCTGTAGCAATATAACAACATGGCTGCTTATCATACCTGTCAACTGTACAGATTTTTGCAAAATGTCTGGATTTGGCCTCATATTTTTAGTCTATTTTTCATAAAATTGTGTTTTTCTGGCAAATTAATGGTAAATCACTAAAGACCACAATTAGAAAATAATGACAAACATTTGAGTTTCAGACTTCATATCCTTCAGAAAATTCATGTTAATGTAAAACCTGTTATTCTATCAACTTTCTAAGTTTGTGAAATCAATATTTAAAAATTGTCCCAATTTTTGGGCCTTTGTCCCACTTTTATTTATGGCTTTGTCCAGATTTCTTCCTCTAAGAGGTTGAGAGGTATGCTGCTTATTACACAAGTAGGTGTACACAACTCAAACATATGTGAAATAGAATGCATATGTCAGAGTCTACACAGAGGTGTTGATGTATAAATGTGACCTTCAGGGGCCTAACAGGACTTATCAGAAAGCAATGTCAATACACATATGCACATTAATGACATATAATAATAAATGGTAGGAAATGTATAGATAATGCTATATAAGGAATGTCAGGCTGTGCAGATAAACTACAACCAAATACTCCAGGTAATACATAACACACAAGTGTAACAGGAGCAAGGATGTAATGCAAGCAGTTGCCAGCAAATTGTGTGCATATGTCTTGCATGTCTGCAATGGCCACATAGTTGGAACAATGTGGCATTGTAACAGCACAACTATATGATAGATTATAATATAAAGGAGGGATAATGTATACAATGCATATGTGCAAGATAAACTTACAAAGGGGGAAGGGAGGTGGGCAACACATAAAGGAAGACATGCCAACAAAACAAAATAGGCAAACAATAAAGCAGGACAACACTACCTAAGAGGACACATTGCATATGCATGTGTACACCACATAGGGTGGTGTGAAAGCCCAATCAAGCTACTTTGAAGCAATTGCAAAATGTATGTTGCATGGTCAGTTGTCATTACTGATGACACTAAATATGGCCATGTACAAATTACACACACACACACACACACACACACACACACACACACACACACACACACACACACACACACACACACACACTAATGTGCAATCTTCAAATAGCAAGAGGCATAGATACACAAAATAAGAATAAGCATTACATACATGTATACATGTATATACTATCATGCTAACATGCTACAAAAGGCACAAAACACACCAGTGCTGATATATATATATATATATATATAGGATCACTATGGAATACTAAAACACCACAATCCGGAGGCTCTAAATCCCGATGACCAGAATCTCGAGATTCCAGAATCTCAAAGGTAGTGAATAGGGATTGCAGTACAGTGCAGAATGGGAACTTTGCCTTTCACTTCACTATAGTGCGATCTCGGATTTGGTATATTTAAGTTGCAGAAGGTGTGGGGCGTGCAGGGAGGCTTGCCCCCTGCATACAGGTTGGAATATATTGCTGGATGTTTTACTTTTTGTTTTTTTTTTAATGTTTATGTTTGAGATTCCGTAATCTTGAGATTCTGTTCCTCTGGATTTAGAGTCTCAGGACTGTGGTATATATGTATATATATGTATATATATATATATATATATATATGTATTTATATACATATATCACTGACCATGGGCATGACTGAGCAAAGGATAATTCTGTGAGCAACAGTGCAGCAAGGGAACATGGATTAAATGAATGATCACAGTCCCAAAGTACAATGGGGTTTCTATATCAATCAGAATATGTGAGACATGTATATGTATGTAAAATCACTGTATATTTACACCAGTTACCAAAATATGGGCAGATATGTGAACATATATGTGCCTGTTGTAATATAACAGATGGACCAAGAATGCATTCATAGATGTTGCTACATAAAGCAGCAATCCCATGATGTTTTTACAAATGGTACAGTGATAGTCTATGCAGTATGAGAAGGAGGGCAGCCCATATATAGCAGCCATAATAATATGATATAATATTGCACCATCATGGTCAGTATATGCCACACACAAAGTCAGTATGCCAGTGTGACAGCATGACACAACAGTGTAATAGAGAGCACAGGGGCAAGAATATGTCAAGTTGGTGAATAGACATAGTACAGCAACCCATCTCACTGTGTTATGTATGAGCTATAGATATAATGGTGTTTGTGAGTTGCTGTCAATCCCACACATGTATACAGTGGAACTCTTGTGTCAGTAGCAGTGTGTTACCGGCAGAATTCATACATGGTACATATAGGGGCAGAATGTATTGAGCATAACAAGAATATGCTGCACTGTATGCATAGCAGTATGTACAGGTACACAGATATAAGGAGTAGCACACCTGTCCACATGGAGCAATGTATGCATCAAGTACTGCATTTTGTGGACATCAACATGAATACTGTATTTAATTGTGGTAATGTGTGTCATGCTCCAGGTGCAACATAATGCAAAATGTCACATGACATCTGGATTGTATAGTCAGACATGTATCCCATAAGGATATCAGCAGTAGGCTATGCATGTACAAGTGTGCCTATATAGTGTACTTGGTTATATGGCAAACACCATGGTGGCAGAAATACACATTTGTATTACATAGACAATACTTACTGTCCTGAGGGGCCACCTTAACAGGGATGAATATCATGAATGATCTCATGAGCTATTTCCCTGAAAGAGCTACTAGCGGCCTGCGTCATTTCCTGGAAAAAAATTCCTATTAAGTCCCTCATTTGAGTGCAAGAGACATCAGTCATAACTTCCCTGATCTGGTCCTGAAAATCATCTGCTTACGTGGGTGGTGGATATCTCCTCTGAGCTATAGCAGGGATGATGGTATATGCAGGTCAAGTCTGTCCTCATAATCATCATCATCCTTGGACTCTCAGTATTCATGCAGTAGTCTTGCATGTCCCTGTCTCCAGTGTCTGAGAGCAGCCACAGGTCCCACACTCTGTCAAAGTATAGTACATAAAAATGACAGAAAGTACATGATATGTATTCCAGCAACTATATGAATACATAACATACCCAAAGCAACAAAATGAGTTTCTTAAACTTGCTGCTAAATCTATCTCGTATCCTATATCTATTCTTATTAACAACTCCTGCTTTGGAAAATATCTCACGTCATACCCCTTCACAAAGGATGCCCCTCTACTGGCCTTTCTAACTATTGGCCTATAGCTTTACTTTCTCCACTTGCCAAAATCTTAGAAAAATGCCTACATAGATGCTAGACTGCCTCCTAACAAATAACCTTCTATCTTCTACTCAGCATGGCTTCCATCCCAAACATAGGACTAATACTACGCTACTAAGTTTCACCAGTACTGTAAACCACTTCAAAAACAATGACCACATTGTCTCTGCCATCTTCCTTTGACAATGTATCCCATCAAATACTCCTAAACAAACCTGCCTCTCTCAATTTCAGCTCCAATACTCTGCAATGATACCACAGCTAGCTCTCCAGCCATAAACAAGCCACCATATGGGAACATAAACTATCACCCCTTTTGCCCATCACTGTCTGCATCCCACAAGGCTCTATTTTAGGCCCAATTCTCTTTAATATCTTTACTAATGATCTTTATACTGCGGCATCTCCTGCCTCTATCATTCAATATGCTGATGATGCTTCCCTTATTTGCTCTGTCCCTTCCATAAATGAACTCCAAATAAAGTCTCTGAGTGCCTTTCATAACATTGAAAAATACCTCTCAGACCACCAACTGATTCTAAACCCTAACAACACCAAACTTATGGTATTTTCTAATTTCTCCAATAAAACCCAACAAACTCATCTATCTTCACTTCTAACTGTACAAAAATTTAACATGTCGAACATACTAAACTCCTTGGTGTTACCCTAGACTGTAACCTAAAATTTGACAGACATATCACTTTAAAAATCAAAAAACGTCCACACAAAATTAGGTGTTCTCTAGAGGGCTAAATCATAGCTTTCTAATCATGCAAGAATAGCTACTGCCAGAACTCACCTACTTTCCACCCTTCTCTGTTGTACTCATGTCTTCACAAACCTTTGTAAATGTGACCAAATAACCTAGAAAGCCTGCTATAATGAAATATCCAAATTTGCCACTAATACTCCCCACAAAACTCACCATTGTATAGCCCTACAAAAACTAAACTGGATTGAACTCCCAAACTTACTAGCCCTAAACCAGCTAACAGTAGCTCACTTTTTTATCCATACACCTGTCTACTGCCCAGCCTTATCTAACCTCATACAACCCCACTCTAATCTTACCTCACTCAGGTCAGCTGAAAAAAGCTTGCCCAAAGTTATCAAAACCCACACCTCTTATGGTGATTCTTTATACATCTACTCTATAGCCAAAACTTGGAATTCCCTTCCCCAGCATCTACTATCTATACCTAATACCCGTAGCTTCAAACAGCTCCTTACGAATTATTTCTCCAATCACTGGCTATGCTCCTGTACTTCTTCTGGCTAAGCAAACACACTACCTTACTTCTGTGTTTCGGTCCATGTAACTGAAACACACTACCTTACGTCTGTGTTTCGGTCTATGTAACTGAAACACACTACCTTACGTCTGTGTTTCGGTCTATGCAACTCAATATTGATTTGATTTTGTTGTTGTTTTATTGATGTCACACTTGATTTTTTGAATTGATGTGCGATTTCATCAGCTTTTATTAACTTGATTTACACTGTACTATGCTTTTATGTGAACTTCTTAGCAATCATTTTGTATTGTAACTAGCATAGCTGACTATAAATATTGTAACCTTAGTTTGGGAGCTTTTCTGCCTGGGTCTCCACTGAAAATGGTCTTTTTTGCCCAGTTGGACACGACCCGGTTACCAAATATAAATAATAATAAATAAATAAATAAAATTCACTGGTGGAAAACATTTAATATTATACAGCCCTCTAAAGTATGCTCATAGGCAACTTGACCACTATATGTGATGTATGTAAGACATGAATCCAAACATAACGAGGAAAAACAGCTTGTCGAACAGTGCGCATATTCCTGTGCAAAAGATGGTTGTCATTAAAAACAAACTATTGCGCACATAAATAATATTACAGACAATATTTAGTATGCCATCATTATGATCCCTGCATATGAAACCTGAGGTATATCACAATACATTACAGGTGTCATTAAAACCTACTTTTGAGATGATGTGTCCTACAAAGAATATGACTTATGTGTATAATAAAAACAAGTGAGGCTAGCAGGTGGACATATATGTACAACAAATTCCCAATGTATTATTATTGATATGTATACATGATATTAATAGAGACCCATGTCTGGGCCACCATATCCATCACAGAATGTGGGAATCCTGACATTACCCAACAAATTAGGAACCTGCCATCTTCACGCATGGCAAACAAACATGTGCACAGCCAGCACACACACACACACGCACATGCACATACACACGTATATATAGATATATATCTCATGACATAAGAAGACAGGCATGCTGTGATACTGTGGCATACAACACTGACATGTATTCACATTAGAAAATAAATGCTACACTTTCAAACCACAGTGAAACTGGTAATGCAACCTTACAACTATGACATGTAGTGGAAAGCAATTTGCATATACCTCACTACATTATCAAGCAGACTGTCTGAGTAACTATCAATACTTCCAGGTTCCCTGAGTTGTATTTGTGCCTCACACATTTATGTTGAGTTGTCAATATGTAAATGACTCACAACTGTAATCCAGGTGAATGTGCAAGTATGCAAGTAATGAGTCATGTTAACAACCCCTGATATCCTGTGTATGTTATGAAGACATAGTAAGAGGGACAATCATATATAGTCAGGCACACTGACATCCCACTCACTAGGCTGAACAAGGAGAAGGCTACTGTTTGCTGCCTGTCAGGTGCCAGGATCTGCCACATAACACAAGCAGTCAGGTCACTACAGAACAAGCACAAATACGACTTTGTCCACGTTGGTGTGAATGACCTGTGCCATACCTCCCTGGACTACATGAAAAGAGACATGGAAGAGCTCTCTGATCACATAGCCCAGGCTGTTATGACCCTGACCTTGAGTGGCATCTTGCCATCACCAAGAATGACACCATGGTATAAAGAAATAATTATCAATTTCAGCAATTGGCTAAGCTTCTGGTGTCATTCAAAGGGGATCCAGTGTCTGTCAGCCTGGGATGACATGCTTGACAAGCCACACTGCTTGGCTAGAGACGGCTTGCACCTGTCACCCTTAGGCTTTCGAATACTGGCCAAGGCTCTTGCCATCCCCATAGTGCCCTTTTTAGGCAAGGCTCAATAGACAAACCCACCACTGTAAATAGCACAAGTAACAAAAAAAAACTGAGGGTAATGCTACTAAATGCCAGAAGTCTAAACCTCAAAATGCATGCACTAGAGGCACTCCACAGTATGGAGAAAATCAATGTATGTACAGTAAAAGAAACCTGGTTTAAGGCTCCAGAGAGCACCCCAGCACTAGCAGGCTACAACTCATACCATACATTTTGTCCACAAAACCCGGGCTGAAATACAAATGGTGGGGGCGTATCCATATTCATCAAGTATACCCGCACCTCCAGGTTAGTGGCATAGCAAGATGCTTCAGAGATCATCCATGGGCAACTAACAATGGGCAAAACTGCAATTAAAATTGTAGCTTGCTACAGATCACCCACCATGTCCCATGACCCCCATTCCACATTTCTGAAAACACTGAGAAACATAAAGGTCCTACCAAACACCCTGATATTGGGTGATTTCAATTACCCAAACATTAACTGGGAGAACTACTCAAGTACTAACTCCCTTGCCCAACATTTCTTAGAATTTATAAACTGAAACGCCAATGCCCTGGATCAACTGGTCAACACCCCCACCAGAGGTGACAACATATTGGACCTGGCCATCATCACCATGGGCGACTGGTGTTCCACACTGGAGGTCAACCCCTTGCTTGTTAGATCTGACCATAAACTAATCACTCTGGATATCCACATTCCGCCTCCACCCTCAGTCAAAGAAACCACTGTGAAAAACTTCAAAAAAAGCAAACTTTACGTTACTTAAGACCGAGGTGGAAAGTTTCAAAGCCCCTATGCTAAAGGATAAGGCTGCCCAAGCTGCAAAATCCTTTACTAATGTACTCTATGGGCATGTACAAAAATTCATGGATTGTGCTATCCCAAGCAAATCCAAGACTCACTCGTCCAAGAAAAGGAAACCAGTCTGGTGGACCCCTGCCATAAACAAGCTATACAATAGAAGGAGGAAACTAGTACAGAAAAGAGTAAAATCCCAAGAAGGGAAGACATCCCTGATCAGTATCAGCAAGAAACTATGATCCCTCATAAAATGATCCAAGGCTAGCTTCAAAAGAAAAATCGCCAAGGACTCCAAGGATAACCACAAGGCATTCTTTAGCTGTGTCAAGAATCTAAGTGGCAATTCTCAGATCTGCTCAGAGTTAGTGCAGAATGGCACAAAATGCACTGAAATGTCCGATATCGCCAACATCCTGGCAGACAGGTTCAGTGCAAACTTCGCCCACCTCTCACCCCCAAGAGGGTCCATAACCATACCAGAAGAATGGTGATCCCCTGAAATCACAGACACTCAGGTTAAAACAGCCCTCTCCAAAGCCAAAAACACAGCATCAATGGGACTGGATGGTGCCCCAGGCTGTGTGCTACATGAGCTCAAAGATGAACTAACCCCTCACCTAAACACACTGTTCAAACTCAGCCTCTCCACAGGCTACGTACCCATAGAGTGGTGCACAGCAATGGTTATTCCACTTCACAAAGTTGGAGCCACAACAGACCCCGGGAACTATCACCCTATAAGCCTGATTAGCTTGGTCTGCAAGGCTATGGAGTGCATCATCATGGATCTCATTAACAGAGGCATTGGGAACCTACAAACTCTGGACCCTACCCATTTCGGCTTGTTAAGGGCAGATCATGCCTCCTAAACCTGGTGGACTTCTTTGAGACAGTTACCAAGGCTATAGACGAGGGAAAGGTGGTCCACACAGCCTACCTAGACCTAGCAAAGGCCTGCAACACCACTCCCCATTCTGGTATTATAGACAAGCTCACCAGCCTGAACATAAACCCCTATGTCATGAGATGGGTTACCAACTGGCTCACGGACAGAACCCTCATGGTAAGAGTTGCGGGAGCTAGGTCTGACTCTAAACCGGTTACAAGTGGCATTCCAGTGGGCTCAGCCCTAGGACCCCTCCTGTTTGGCATATACTTCTCAGAGGTACAGGCAAGTACAGGAGGTCTATGGCTAACCAAGTTTGCAGACAACTGTAAACTAGGGGTTATAACTGACTCTCCGGCTGACACAGACATCCTCCAAAAGGTTCGCACTGAGACAGATACCTGGTGTCAAAACCATGGCCTCAAGTTAAATGCCAAAAAATGCATAGTCATCCCTTTTGGAAAAAATAAAGTACCCACAAACTACCACATAGGTGGTAGCCCCCTAAATATGGAAGACATAATAAGGGATCTGGGGACCCAAGAAGATAGTAATCTCTCCTTTGATAATCACATTGCTAAAGTGGTTAGAAAATCCTTCTATGTGGCCCACCTACTCACAAAAGGGTTTGCATCCAGATCAAAAGAGGTCATTGTACCCCTCTATGCACCACTCATCAGACCCATCATAGAGTGCAATGCCCCATTTGGGATGTACCTTACAAGACACCTGCAACAGCTGGAAAGACCACATAAGTACCTGCCCAAGAGGCTCACTGGCCTTAAACAGATGCCCTATGGAGATCGACTGAAGAAATTCCAGCTGTACTCAGTTGCATACTGCCTACGTAGAGGTGATCTATGCCTGACATACAAGGCCATGTCCAACCTGGAATTGATGGACATACTCCACTTAAAGAAAACCATATCTCCTCAAGCCACAAGCTCTAGGGATCCAAATCTCACCACAACAATAAATAGAACATGCTGGAGGGATAGATTTCTATCCCAGAGACTTCCCATGCTCTGGAACAAGATTCCAGTCTACATTAGGAAGAGCTCCTTGCTAACACTCTTCAGGATAAACCTTGATGAGTGGATGGGAAACAGAAAGTTTACCCCGGGGATCACTTCAATGGCTCTGCTGGACAGAGGCACTGAGGACTAATCTAAGGGGTGGCGAAAGCAACACATTCCGGTTAGGCTTATAAATGCCTTCGGGCAGATAGCCTAGTACCTACCTATGAACCTATTAGTGGGAAACATAAAATATATATATGCAAATGTAATGAGCAATATAACATGGTCACTGGCTGATACAACAACATCAGATGTTTGGAATGCAATGCAACATCCTAGAACAACTGGGCAGTCATAACCACAGTGACAGCATGTTACATATAAACCTTTAGGTTATGTTGTATACAAATTACTGTCCATCAATTAATGTATCACTGTACATACATTTGTAGGGATCCCTATGTCTATACCAGCAAAATGCAAACAGTGTAATGATGATTGGTGAGCATATAACAGACCGACATAAATGAAGAACATGAGTGGCTTTGTACACAATTTCTGACACAGGATAAAAGTATGTTTTAAACAAAGCACAACCAGTCCTACAGGCAGACATTCTAGCTATGTTGAACTGAGGCAAATAACAGATATAGATGAGATAAAATAATCATTCAGTATGGAAATAGACAACCCATACACAACAGAATAGGCAGTAAGTATTACTTGTTATACAAGCAACAGCACAATTAACTTGCATATGAAACAGCCTAGGCAAACACACTGTGGCTGTGACACAGAACTGTCTGTCATCAAAATTGTGATGTACAATTAAAAATCATTACCCTTAGCAAACATGTTGTGCTCTTAACTAAAATGTAAATGGTTTAATTAAATATATAAATATATACTGGTAAGCACAGGAAATTTATGACTATGGCATTTACCTTGCAGATGCATGATGGGTAGTCCTACTTTAATAATAGCATGCTTGGAGCTGGACGCCAAACCACCCCTATAACAATATTATGAACTATTTTAGGTGAAATGGCATGGAAATGTATAACACATGCCTCTATCCCTCTACTGCACCTGCTCAATGCACAGTGCATTATTTCTGGTATGATCTTTGCCACCTGCAAAAGATGCAAAGCATGTATAAATGGCACAGGCTATGTAAGTATAAAATAATAGTGAAATCCAATGAGCAGCACATATTCTCTAGCCTTGACATGGAATACCATTACAGATTCTGCATATTCATTTATTGTATAGCACACAATACTTTACACAGTATGAGTACTGAACATAAAGGACATGAGATTCAAACCTGCGACTCTCAATTATGTTCACGCTATAACCCTGACACCTACCTGCCTAGTTATTCCATCCAGGCTGTGATTGTATG
The DNA here is from genome assembly GCF_019279795.1 of Protopterus annectens. Lineage (NCBI taxonomy): Eukaryota > Metazoa > Chordata > Ceratodontiformes > Protopteridae > Protopterus > Protopterus annectens. The sequence goes on along the minus strand of NC_056726.1, from coordinate 1,148,627,555 downwards.
GAGTAATTGCAGTCAAACAACTCCAAGGTATAACCGTGTAGGGAATGAGTAAAAACATGGATCAGGGCTTCTACATTAAAAGATGGGTAAACTATAGTCTAACATGCACTATGTGCTGTTCATTTGTAAACTAAAACATGTAAGCCTGACTGCATGCCAGCACATTGGTCACAACAATAATACACAACAGTAACATTTCATAGTTCAGAGTCTAAGACATTGCAGTTAAACACACAGCTGCACTTAACAGACATGACTTACTGTTCATCACCAGTACATCATACATCAAAATATAGGGTAGGTAGGAGGGTAGGAAATGTCTGACTAGAATTTATTGTTACTTACTTTACTAGTATGTACAAGCACTGCCTCTATGAGGAAAAATACAGGTAGTTAGAATAACAAGAAATGATAAGCAAGCAAAGCACCACAGTAGGTCAGTACAGTTTATTTCTCATGTATGTGACAAAGATTACAAGTATGCACAAGGCTTATATATTTTTGAAAGATGTAGTTCTGCCTCCTTTGACATGCACTGTGTCCTAATCTGGTCATGCAGTTATTTTTAAAAATGCTGGTAAAACAGGCTATTTCTGTACAGATGCAAGCATTTCTTGCTTAGATTTATCATGTCTTAATTATTTAACCTTTCTAATAAGAAAGACTATTTATTGTTGCTAGAGCTGCAGTTAATATTTATAGTATTATTATTGCTGAATGATTAACTTAAAAAGTAATAGAAAAGTTTAATAAAAACTTAAAATCTGCAGCATGTATATACAATGCACAACATCTGCTCCTATGCTATGATAATGTATGAAATAGAGTAATATACATTTTCTTACTCTTGATGTTTGTAAATATTAAAAGGAAAGGTAACAAGATGGTGGCGCTTGTTATGGCAGTGGCCTCTCTGGCTCACAGTGTACTTTTGTGTTTTTTATGTTGATTTTTCTTCGATTTTTGTAAGTTGTAGTTTGCTGAGTGGTCCGTTTGACCTGGTGAGTGCTCTGATGTCCATGGTGTTGTGTTCTGTTCAGTTTATGATGTCATTGAACTGAATACAGCAAAAAGTAAGCTTTGGCCCTCAGTTTTGAACTTGTGCATAGTGTGGAGGACAGAAAACAGTGAACCAGACTTGGCATCCAGGTTTGATATAGGGTACCAGATTTGTTGTTGGTTTGAGAGATCTGGGTTTGATTGTATGTGCTGATAGTCTCTGCAGTGGAGTGATGACTGCGGTGGATGGCTGGTCTGTTGGAAGGTCGCTATGCTGGTTGTGAACATTCAGGCCTTCAGGTAGTGGTGGTTGCTCTAAACTCAGGAGCAGATGCCTGTTTCTTGTTTGCTAGACTTCTGCTTGCATCGTACATGGATCTTTGTTGCTGATGGGCACCAGATTGGACTGGGATATGCTGGTGTTTGAGAGGGAGATGGTGGCGATGTGGATGGACTGAACTGTCAGAGATCGCGATTGATGGAGCTTTGTGCTTTCTGTGCTTTTACTTGTAACTGTTGCCACTAATGTTTGTGTATGTGTTTTTTGTTCTGTGTTGATGTATTTTTCTGATTTGTACATGTGCTTGGAGAAATATAATTTCATTCAGCTGTGTGCTGTGTATAGTCTGAATGACAGTAAAGTTACTTTTGCACTTTTGAATATATATGTACAGTTTACAGAACATATTCTTTACACATGCAATTTAAGAATGTTTTGATAGAAAAGGAAAATTACTGATTAATACATGTTTATGAAACTTCTAATAAAAGAGCCATTCCCTGCTGTTACAATTCATCAGTGTGTGACCCTTGTTCCAGTCTGCTGTGACCCTTTTCATGTTATTTTTACTCTAATAGCAGGCTGAGCTGACAGTGCTGAGAACCACTGTGAAGTCTTCTAGCTGGTTTACATCTGACATCTGACTATCAGAGGAATTATTTTCAATATAAATATTTATTCATATTGATAATTAGGCCTTGATAAAGAGGAATTATTCATAAGAACTATCTTATCTTGGTTGATGCCCTTTTAGCCAGGCATTGCATTTACTTGCAGCTTTTTATTATTTTTATTAATTTCTGTCATGTTTTCAGTTACTGACATTCATACAAAAGATTATTCACATGAGTTGCTCAAGGAAGATTTTGTAAGCTGGTGTCTCAAAGTTGTTTGAGATCCCAGTGCTATAACAGTTCCCCCGAACAGAGATGAGGCCTCATGTTTGTTGACTTTATTCAGTGAATATTTTCAAGCTTCATTGGTTCAGACTACTTCATAAATCATGCAATTTATTGGACTTGATTCACTTAGTCCACTGTCAAAACCTGCACTGCTTGTCATCATACACATTAATTTCCACATTTGATTATGACAATTATTAGGCTTATTCATCCTAAAATTCCAAATGTGACCAGTATGTGCTGCATTATATTTTATCCCCAGCCAGTGATAGAACCACTTAGCCAAGATAACCATGTTTCTTTTTCTATCTGTGCTTTTTGAGCAATTTCCTCAACTAGATTGAGGTGGATCCTGATTTCAGCTCCATTATCAAGAATATAAGCACAACATTCATCCTCTCCTACCAATGCACAAGTGCCACATTTACTAGCAGGAACAAGATCTAATGCTATACGATTCTGTAGAACCACAGTTCTCATGGCAGTCATTCTGTGATAACTTTTAATTCCTCTAATAGACCTCCCAATTTTCTAGTTTCCCAAATAGCCTTTGCTGCCCCATAGAATGGAAAGATTGCTGCTCCTGCTAGAATGCCACATTTTGCATCCATTTTTTCTATGTTAATATGTCTTTTTAGTCTAACATTTCTAATATTATAATTGGGCAATGTTGTAGTATGTCTAATGGATGGAATTACATGTCCCAAATAACACAATTGATTCCAATTCTGAGGAAGCCATTTGTAGGCTCTTTTACCACATATGTAATATATGCCTGCTCAAACTGGAACTATCCATGTAACCCAATGTTTAGTTTTAGCTCTTTTAAATGCCCAGCAAGTTTCATTTCTCAAACATTCAAAACACTGTTCACTGTTATTTCAGGTATCATAGATAATGCTACAAGAACTTTTCCCAATAAATGGGTGATTACTTTTACCTTTTCCTCGTAAACAAACACCAGCAGTGACATTTGTATGGACAAACCTCAAAAAAAGGTGTATCTTTGGGATAGAGTCATTTCTTGGATCCCAGTCTTGGTCTGTGAGGTTCAACATTTCCAAAAGAGTAAATGGTAAAGGTCGTAATGAAATTCCCCTGTTCACAACTTGTGGAGTTTCAGCACATATCCAACATTGTTTAGCATTATAGGTTTCTGAGTACATTTGCAGTGATTTGGTAAAAGTATTGAAGTCCACCTTTCCTTGTGTTGAGGAACAAAAACTTGTCAGGATCACAATTAATATCAGGATTTTCATGATTCAGTCTTTCTTCTAAAAATTACCTGTAGGAGAAAAGAAATATATTCTTGTTAGTTTTATCTGTCCCTTTATATAAGTTAATACATTTATAACTAATTTAATTTTCTCTCCTCCATTTTAATCTTTTAAAATGATCAAAAACTACAATTCACTCTGCTACAGGCCCCATGAGGAGCTCAGTGTCTCTCCAACCTAACACCACTCTTAAGTATTCAACTGCGGTACCACCTTTATCATTCTTGTAAGAAAAGCGCAGTCCAGGTCTGAACTGTCCTCCAACAACTAAAGTTAACTTTGAACCTAACACCACTCTTAAGTATTCAACTGCGGTACCACCTTTATCATTCTTGTAAGAAAAGCACAGTCCGGGTCTGATCTGTCTGCAAACAGCTAAAGTTAACTTTGAACCTAACACCACTCTTAAGTATTCAACTGCGGTACCACCTTTATCATTCTTGTAAGGAAAGCTCAGTCCATGTCTGAACTGTCTGCAAACAAATAAAGTTAACTTTGAACCTAACACCACTCTTAAGTATTCAACTGCGGTACCACCTTTATCATTCTTGTAAGAAAAGCGCAGTCCATGTCTGAACTGTCCTCCAACAACTAAAGTTAACTTTGAACCTAACACCACTCTTAAGTATTCAACTGTGGTACCACCTTTATCATTCTTGTAAGAAAAGCACAGTCTGGGTCTGATCTGTCTGCAAACAGCTAAAGTTAACTTTGAACCTAACACCACTCTTAAGTATTCAACTGCGGTACCACCTTTATCATTCTTGTAAGGAAAGCGCAGTCCATGTCTGAACTGTCTGCAAACAACTAAAGTTAACTTTGAACCTAACGCCACTCTTAAGTATCCAACTGCGGTACCACCTTTATCATTTTTGTAAGATGTCAATGATGGGTTGCAAACTGGCTCAAGGACAGAACCCACATGATTAGAATTGCTGGTGCCATGTCAGACTCCAAACCAGTTACAAGTGGCATCCCACAAGGCTCAGTCCTGGGACCTCTCTTGTTCGGTATATATTTCTCGGAGGTACAGGCCAACACGGAAGGACTGTGGCTGACCAAGTTCGTAGATGACTGCAAACTAGGTGCCATAATCGACTCTCCAGCCAACACAATCATCCTACAAAAGGGCCTAATAGAAACAGACAACTGGTTAACCGGGCCGAACCACAAAGGGAGGGGGAGTGTCCATATTCATCAAGGACACCCACACCTCCAGGTTAGTAGCAACACATGAAGCATCGGAGACCATACAGGTGCAACTAACCATAGGCAAAACTGCTGTACAACTGGTAGCATGTTACAGACCACCCTCCCAATCTCAGGAAACCCACTCAGCCTTTCTGAAAATATTGGAGGATATGAATGTATCACAAAATACCATCATACTGGGAGACTTCAACTACCCTAACATAGATTGGGTACATTATTCTAGCCCTAACACCCTAGACCAAAGGTTCCTGGAATTCATAAATTCAAATGCACTGGAACAACTAGTCACCTCTCCCACTAGGGGAGATAATATACTAGACCTGACCAACACAAACATGGGGACAAAATGCTCCACACCGGAGGTATACCCCTCACTGGTGAGATCTGACCGCAAACTAATCACCCTGGATATACATATCCCACCTCCACCCCCAGCACAAAAGACCACAGTGAAAAACTTCTCAAAAGCAGACTTCACTCTTCTTAAGACTGAGATGGTATCCTTTAAGCCCACTGGGCCAGTGGATACCACATCCCACAATGCTGAATCCTTCACAAATGCTTTCTATTGACATCTCCAAGAATGCATGGATCATGCAATCCCAAATAAATCCAAGTTCCTCTCCACCAAAGGCAAGTGTCATGTCTGGTGGACCTCAGCCATTAACAAATTGTATAACAAAAGAAGGAAGCTACTGCACGACAGAGCAAAATCCCATAAAGGGAAGACATCTCTGATCAACACTAGCGTAAAACTACGTTCTCTCATAAAAACATCCAAGGCCAACTTTGAGAGAAAAATCGCTAAGGACACTAAAGATAACCACAAAACCTTCTTCAGCTACGTTAGAAACCTGGGCGGAAACTCTCAGATATGCTCAGAGTTAGTTCACAACAACAAAAAATACACTGAACCCACAGATATTGCCAACATTCTGGCTGACAGGTTCAGTGCAAATTTCTCCCCTCCCTCATCCCCAAAAGAAGAAATACTTATCCCAGCTGAATGTAATCTCCCTGTCATCTCAGATGTCCAGGTGAGAGCTGCCCTCAGCAAAGCTAAAAACACAGCATCAATGGGACCTGATGGTATCCCGAGTTGTGTGCTACGTGAACTCCAAGAGGAGCTAAACCCGCACATAAAAATGCTATTTAACCTTAGCCTTACTACAGGATATGTACCTGAACACTGGCGTACAGCAACAGTGGTCCCACTCCACAAAGGGGTACCTCTACAGACCCTGGGAACTACCGCCCATAAGCTTAACCAGCCTGGTCTGCAAAGCTATGGAAAGAATCATTATGGAACTCATAAACAGAGACATTGGGGACCTACAGACACTTGACCACACCCAGTTCGGCTTTGTAAAGGGCAGATCCTGCCTTTTGAACCTGGTTGACTTTTTCGAAACAGTCACTAGAGCCATTGATGAGGGCAAAGCAGTTCATACAGCCTACCTGGACTTGGCTAAGGCCTTCGACACAATACCCAACTCAGGCATCATAGATAAGCTCAACAGCTTAAATGTAAACCCTTATGTCACTAGATGGGTTGCAAACTGGCTAAAGGACAGAACCCATAAAGTTAAAATCGCTGGAGCAATGTCAGACTCAAAGCCAGTCACAAGTGGAGTCCCACAGGGATCTGTCCTGGGACCCCTCTTGTTCGGCATTTATTTCTCAGATGTTAAAGCAAACATGGGAGGGTTGTGGCTGACAAAGTTCGTAGATGACTGCAAACTAGGTGCCATAGTCGATACACAAGCGGACACATACATCCTACAAAAAGGCCTCACAGAAACGGACAACTGGTGCCGGAGTCATGGCCTTAAACTAAATGCCAAAAAATGTATAGTCATCCCCTTTGGGAAAAACAAAGTACCCACAAATTATCACATAGACAGCAACCCACTGAGTACAGAAAAAGTAATCAGAGACCTATGGACCCAAGTAGACAGCGACCTCTCATTTACACCCACGTTGCCAAAGTGGTTAGAAAAACATTCTACCTTGCACACCTTATCATAAAGGGATTCACATCCAGATCCAAGGATGCCATTGTACCCCTATACTCCTCCCTCATCAGACCCATGATTGAGTACAATACCCCATTTGGTATGTACCTCACCCGGCATTTGCAACAGCTGGAGAGACCACAAAAGTACCTCACCAAGAGGATCAAGCGTCTCCAACATATGTCTTATTCTGCCAGACTAAAGAAACTCCAGCTCTATTCAGTAGCATACCACCTTCTCAGAGGTGATCTCTGCCTGACGTACAAGGCCATGTCCAATCAGGAACTGATGGACATGCTCCACCTCAAAAAATCCAAATCCATCAGAACCACAAGAGCTAAAGACTTAAACCTCGGCACAAGTATGAATAGGACATGCTGGAGGGATAGATTCATAACCCAGAGGCTTCCCATGCTCTGGAACAAGATCCCAGTTCATGTTAGGCAGAGCCCCTCACTGACTCTCTTCAAGAGAAATCTTGATGAGTGGATGGGAGATCGTAAGTTTACCCCAGGGGTCACATCTGTGTCACTACTAGACAGGGGCACAGTAAACTAATTCTATTATATAAGGGGACCTTCACTGTGTCACTACTAGACAGAGGCACAGTATTCTAAATCTATTCTGTGCATTTTGTACCATTTTATGGGGTGGCGAAAGCCACATCACTATGGCTAGGCTTACAAATGCCCCAGGGCAGATAGCCTAGTACTAAACTATGAAACTATGGTGCCAGATCCATGGCCTCAAGCTAAACACCAAAAAGTGTATAGTCATCCCCTTTGGCAAAAACAAAGTGCCCACAAATTACCACATAGGTGGTAATCCATTAAGTACGGAAGAAGTAATTAGGGACCTGGGGACCCAAATTGATAGCAATCTCTCATTTGAAAACCACGTGGCCAAAGTGGTTAGAAAAACATTTTATATAGCCCACCTAATCATGAAGGGATTCACATCTAGATCAGGGGAGGTCATCGTGCCTCTTTACTCATTCCTCATCAGGCCCATAATTGAGTACAATGCCCCTTTTGGGAAGAACTTTACCAGACACCTGCAGCAAATGGAAAGACCCCAAAAGTACCTCACCAAGAGGATCAAAGGGCTCAAACAGATGCCATATGCTGCCCGGTTAAAGAAACTCAAGCTCTACTCAGTGGCATACCATCTGCTCAGAGGTGATCTGTGCCTGACGTATAAAGCCATGTCCAACCCGAAATTAATGGACATACTGCACCTCAGAAAATCCAAATCCCATCGAGCTACACGCTTGAGAGATTTGAACCTCAGCACTGAAATAAATAGGACATGCTGGAGGGACAGATTCATAACCCAGAGGCTCCCTTCACTCTGGAATAAAATCCCTGTCCAGGTTAGGCAGAGTCCCTCATTGACTCTCTTCAAGAGGAATCTTGATGAGTGGATGGGAGATCATAGGTTTACTCTGGGTATCACTTTTGTGTCACTGTTAGACAGAGGCACAGTATACTAACCTAGAAAAAGGGCATAGCAAAATTCATTTAAAATGGGTGGCGAAAGCCAAACACACTCTAGCTTGGTTTATAAATGCCCTAGGGCAGATAGCCTAGTATGAACCTATGAACCTAAGAAAAGTGCAGTCCGGGTCTGAACTGTCTGCAAACAAATAAAGTTAACTTTGAACCTAACACCACTCTTAAGTATTCAGCTGTGGTACCACCTTTATCATTCTTGTAAGAAAAGCGCAGTCCATGTCTGAACTGTCTGCAAACAGCTAAAGTTAACTTTGAGTATGTGTCTACCTGTTTGAGCCAATATTCATTTTCCCCTGGAAAGTACTCTGCTTTGGCTTGTAAGAAAACCCCACCACCACACACACTCACACACACACACACACACACACACACACACACACACACACACACACACACACACACACACACACCCTGCCCCCTATTCCCTCCCACCCCCAGTGGTCCCACCTTTATTGCACACACAAACCCCTCCCATCTTTCCAATAGCCAACTACAGCGCTAACCCAACACTACCTCCTCCATCTTCCCACTACTATCACACCTCCTCAACTAACATGTACACGCATACCTTACCTATGCTCACTGCATGCACTCTCCTTGCATATCTTACATCCTACCAAAGCTCCATCATTCACCCACTCAACCACTACCACTGTACTACTACTCACACCACCACTCATGTCTCACCCTCACTCAGCTCCCCTCCCACCAGCTCAAGAACCATCCCTATGCACCCCCACATATTCTGTCAACTATATTACTCAAACATAAAGCATCCCTACAACTTAACATAGTAACCCTCCCACCATACCTATTACACACAGAGCACAATCATAAAGTTTACTTTATAACCAAACACATTCAAAAACTGAGAAAACTAATAACCTCATGCATATCAAAACTAGCCCTAAGTGGAGACATCCACCCCAACCCTGGCCCTACCATCTCCAACCCCAATCCTCATAATCAGACTAGAAACCACAACTTCTCCCATATTACAGCCAATAGAAAGCCAAGTGACTTCCTTCTACTAAGCCTAAATATTAGAAGTATATCCAACAAAGTCCATGAACTCCATGCTACCATAGACTTGTACTCCCCAGATATAGTCATCCTGACAGAAACCTGGCTAAAACCTCACATTACCAGTGAGCAAATACTCCCTACAGGTTATGGCATACTAAGAGTAGACCGGCTAAACAAGAAAGGAGGTGGTGTAGCTATAATATTTAAACAGCATCTAAACATCCAGATCTTAAAATCATCAGCTCCACAAATAGGCAATGAAGAAATAATATATACCAACCTCAAAATAAACAAAACAAAACCATCAACATAATTGGATGCTACTTCCCAACTGGCCAAAACATCCCTCCACTAGAAAACCTCCACAGCTGGTCTACCCACCATCTCCCCCAAGAAACTATCATTTTAGGTGATTTCAATATTGACTGGCAATCCTGTTCTGGCAACCATCCAACCCATCATGTAAACCTTCATGGCTTCACCCAACTAGTCCAGTCGCCAACCAGGATAAATAAAAACTCCAGCAAGCACACTACCCTGGATTGGATACTAGTCAGTAAGAGCCCCCAGTCATATATAACAGGCTGCTTATCAGATAGCCTCAGTGATCACTCCCCAACATTCCTACTAAAAAATACCTATACCAAGCTAAACCTGTCATCTACCGTCAAATACGTAAAAAACTAAACTTTAACCCACTCACATTCATCTCACCCAGCAAAGAATGTAACTGGCAATCCTCTAAAGTACCTCAGTCTAGATGACGCAGTTGAATTTTTTAATACTACCTTCCTGAACATCCTTAATTACCATGCCCCCATAAGATTTTCCAGAACCAAAGCACAACCCTCCCCATGGCTACAGAAAACCACTAAGTCAGAAATGAAAAACAGGGATAAAGCCTGGGAGCATTGGCACAAAACCAAAACCCCCCTCAACTAGACAGAAATTCCTAGAACTACGCAATAGAGTCAAAAAGCTAATAAAACAGGACAAATTCCAATACTACCAGTCTGCCCTAGACTCCTCACAACACAGCCCCAAACAATTCTGGTCCTCCATAAACTCCATCCTCCACCTGGGTAAAGTCAGTACCCCTCTTCCTAATATCTCTCACTCCTCAGAAAATATTGCTACCTCATTCAACACACACTTCACCCAAACCATACAATCACTAGTTAAACAACACAACCCCCCTCCCCTCCAACCCACACCTTCAACTAGTAATCTCCCCACTGCCTTCTCTTTTTCTCCTGTACCTACCTTCAACATAAAAAAAACTCTTAACTAAACTTAAACCCACCAAATTAGCAGCAGACAACCTCCCAAGTGAATACCTGCAAATTGCAGTGGATGCTCTGGCCTACCCAGTATCCATCTTGATTAACCGATCTCTGTCAGAAAGTTACGTTCCCACACTGTGGAAAGTATCACATATAATTCCCCTCCACAAAGGCGGACCCTCCACAGAACTAACCAATTATTGCCCCATAGCTATTCTCTCTCCACTCTCCAAAATACTAGAGAGATGCATACACTCTCAGGTCTCAGACTACCTGCTTACTAACAACCTCCTTTCCAGTACTCAGCATGGTTTCTGACCAAACCATAGCACCACCAGTGCCTTACTCTCCTTTACTGACACTATCCTTCAGCATGAAAACAATGGCTATCTCTCCTCTGCTACTTTCCTAGACCTATCTAAAGCATTTGACATGGACCCACACAAACAACTTATCTCTGTCCTCAATAACCTATCCTTCTCACAATCAGTCACCAACTGGTTTCAGAGTTACCTGTCTGACCGCCAACAATCCATTGTATGGCACAATGACATATCTCCCCAACTACCTGTCTCCATAGGGGTTCCCCAAGGATCCATCTTTGGACCCCTACTTTTCTCTGTTTACACCAATAATCTAGCCTCTGCCACCAAACATGGCACACTCATACAATATGCAGATGACTCAACCATCATCTGCTCAGCCCAGTCCCTATCAAAACTGCAAAAAGTCATACAGGAAGCCTTTTCCTCTGTTGAAATTTGGTTATCTGATGCCCAATTAATACTCAACCCAAACAAAACTAAACTACTCCTCTTCCAACCCACCAAACATACTCAAAACAACTCTCACTTTAACATCACGGCAAAAGACAACACCACTATATACCCAGCTGAACACACCAAATTGCTAGGAGTGGAAACAGACAATAAACTAAAATTTGACATTCAGATATCCATGACCATAAAAAAAGTTCACAAAAAACTAGGAGCGTTTTACAGAAATAAGCAATTTCTCACCAAAGCTGCAAGGATTTCAATAGCAAATTCCCACCTTATCTCCACCCTACTTTATGCCTCTCCAATATATACCAACCTAAGGCAATGCTATCTAAACAAGCTAGAGACCTGCTACAACAAAATTGCGAAATTCACCACAGGGGCACCCTACCATAGTCACCACTGTCTCTCACTTGCTGAACTGGGCTGGCTTGAACTCCCTCACCTCCTTCAGTGGTATCAACTCTCACTCGCCCACAAACTAGTAAACCATCCACTAAATGTCCCATTCCTCCAGAATCTACTCCAACCCTATCGCACCACCAGAACACTAAGATCCAGCAACAAAAATCACTTGCAGATCACTAAAGCCAATAACTCTGCTGGTGAAGCACTATTCTCTTGCACCATAGCCAAATTATGGAACTCCCTTCCACCCACAATTACCTCCATACCATCATGCACCCACTTCAAAACTTTACTAAAAGCGCACCTAAAAACATGCTGGCTATGCCGTTGCAACTCCCACTCTAATATCACCCACCCCATCCAACCACTACCTTTCTTTCCACTCCACTAACTACCTTGATTATAGCAAGCTCAGATGCTCATAAGCCTAGTACTTATTATACAGCAGGAACTTCTCATTGTAACATTTGTTAATGTCTGTTATGTACTTCACAGATAAAGATTCTAGTTGTCTACTGATGTACTATGTTCTTCATCTGTAAATATGTTGTAAGTAATTGCTATGTTAAATTGTTAATCGCTATGTAATCCAATGTAACTACTGTCTATTTATTTTAATTGTGGAGCTTTTCTCCCCGGGCCTCCGCTGAAAATGAACCTACATCCAGTCGGACACTCCCGGTCAACAAATTTAAATAAATAAAATAAATAAATAAATTAAAATAAATAAATCTTTATGAATCCAACCATTTTTTGTGGCTCATTTTTATATGGCTGGACTTGTACAGCCACTAACCCCACTTTGGTAACAATGTAGGGTCCTATCCATTTTGAATTCCATTTGCTTGTGTTTCCAAACTGGCAGACCATTACGAGATTTCCTTGTTCCAGTTGTACCTCCCTTGATTCCCAAATCTCATTGTGCTTACAAAGTTCTAGGCTATGGGCTTCTCCAGCTGCCCAGACTTTCCCTTTTGTCCAACTGATTCGGTCATGGAGCCGGTCCCACAATTCTGTTTTTTTTTCTCAGGATATCCCATAAGGGATTTCTCCTGCTTGTAAATTCATAGGTCAACCTGTCATTAATTCATGTGGAGTTAACCCGCATCTTAAAAATTTCACATCTTAATCAAAATGTTGGGTAAATGTTTCATCCGATGATTCCCATACTCAGAAATCATTTTTTTAATCCTTCCTTCAGAGTTCTGTTAGCGCTTTCTACTTTTCCAGAACTCTGAAGATGATAAAGGGTATGGAATCTTTGATTGCTTCCACAGGTTTTGCACATTTGTTTTTTCACCTTTCCAGTAAAATGAGTCCCTTGGTCACTATGCATTTTTTGGGGTACTCCCCTTGTTGAAATGATCCTTACACTTATTATTCTAACTACTGAGTTGGCATCTTCCTTTTTTGTTGGATGAACTTCCACCCATCCAATATATTCATCTATCAAGGTAAGTAGGAAATGGACTCCTCCTGGTGCTGTTAAAAGAGGTCCTACAAAATCCATTTGTACCCTTTCCCAGGATCCCAATGATTATGTGAGTCTATATTGTTTTCTTCTAATTTGTTTTCCTACATTACGCATGGCACATGTGACATATCTATCTATATGGTTTTGGATATCTGTTGTCATTCCTCCCCATTTAAACCTAGAACTAACAATTTGTTGTAGTCTTTCTCTTCCTGGATAACCTAGGAAATTATGATAGTATGTCAGCAACATTTTTCCTTTTTCAGGCTCAATTATTTGTACTCTGTGTAAATAACCTTTTTTGAATTGTCCTGGTAGCAGTCAGAGTTATGGAAAACTAACCCACTTCCATTCACTTCCTTGTATTATTTCAAATTCCTCTATTTTATCTTTCTTGATGTTTGGCTGTCCTCTCAGAAATTTTACTAAGCTTTCTAACTGTTGACTATTGTTTGTTTTTGCATTTAAGCTCATATGAGCACCTTGTTCAAATTCAGGACCCCATAATGGCTTCATTTCATCTGTTCCTATCAATGTTACTCCACATACAGTAGGTGTTATGATGATCCCATTACATTGGGTGATTTTACCTACCTCACTTTTCACTTTTTGTACATACTCTGTGCACTGATCTTTACAGAAGTAAGCTTTACAATGTGAAGGAAAGGATTTAGAGGTAAGTCAATTTGTATTTGGCACTTATTCAAAATATTTTGTACCATTTAACTTGTTTGTCTTTCTTCCATGACATTCTCTTCCCATGTCCAGTAGTGAGGAATATTTTGTATTGGATATGCTAGTTTAGAGTCAAAGGATCCTTCTTTTGCTAGATGATCAACAATTTTATTAGCCTGACAATGCACTTCATTTTTGGTGTGAGCTTTGACTTTATTTATATACACTGCAGAAGGCTTGTCATCTTTTATCAAACTCCAGATTTCTGTTAAAACTTCCTGATGACTGATTGGTTTGCCATCAGATTAATCAATCCTCTTTTTGCCCAAATAGGAAGAGATGATGTTAAAACCTGGACTATGTACTCACTGTGTGTATAAATGTTTACAGGTCTGGGCAATAACAAATCTTGTTTAACTGCTTCTGGTTCAGCTCTTTGTGCTGAGCATCCTCCTGGGAGACTGCCTTTCCTTTGTTTTTTTCTCTGCATTCTAAATTGCCTATTTTGTCACAACCCCCCCCCCCCACCTTTCAGAGCTCCAATATCTGGATCTATCTGTGTACCAATCTGAAGCTCCTTCAATAGCTTGGGCTGTTTAGTCTATGACACAATTGGAGAACCCCGAATCATATGTCGTGTCACTTCGGTAGACCATTCTGCTATGGTGGCTTCCTTTTCACATTCTCTCATTCCTTTCTCAACTGGATTCATAGCTTGGGAATAATAACCCAAAACCTGATACTGAGACCCTCTCTTTTACAACACAGTGGCCATCATAGTTAGACCATTGTGCCCATACTGTATGATTAACTCTTTATCTCTTTCCAAGACACTCAAAGCAGGTGCAAAAATGAGTTCTTCTTTGACCTTAGAGAAAGCTGCTAATGACTCATCATTCCAAATGAGAAGTTCATCTCCCTTTTTGTTTCCTTTAAGCATATCAGTCCAGGGTTTTGTTTTACCTGAATAATCTAGTATCCATTCCCTTGAGAATCCAAAGATTCCTAGGGCTTGCCATAAGCCTGTGACAGTAACTGGAATTGGTAATTGTCTGAACAATTGTTTTTTGTCTTCACTAATGCTTCTTTGTCATGCTGATACCATGACACCCTTAGTCAATTCTCTCCAAAGTTGCTTACGAAAATAAAATTGCCAAAGATTCCAAAGACAGCCATAAGGCATTCTATAGCTATGTCAAGAATCTAAAGGGCAATGCTCAGATCTGCTCTGAGCTACAACAAAATGGCATTAAATATACTGATCCCAAGAATATTGCCAATATCCTGGCAGATCGATTCAGTGCAAACTTCACCCCCTCTCATCCGTTAAAGGGCTCATGTCAATACTGAAAGATTGCCAAATTCTGGTAATAACAGCCACACAGGTAAAAAATGCACTCTCCAAAGCTAAGAATACAGCATCCATGGGACCAGACAACATCCCAGGCTATGTACTACATGAACTACAAAATGAACTGGCACCTCACCTAAGTGTCATGTTTAATCATAGCCTCACCTCAGGCTTTGTGGCCACTGAGTGGTGCACAGCTACAGTTATCCCAGTCCACATGGGGGATCCACCTTGGATCCTGGGTACTACCGCCCCACCATTCTGATGAGCCTGATCTGCAAGGCTGTGGAACGTATTATCATGGAACTTATAAACAAAGACATTGGCAACCTTCAAACACTGGACCCCACACAGTTTGTCTCCTGAACTTGATTGCCTTCTTTGAATCAGTCTCCAGAGCCATGCACAAGGGTAAGTTGGCCCACACAGCCTATCTGGACCTCGCCAAGGCCTTTGCCACCATCCCCCACTCTGGAATCATAGATAAACTTACTAAGCTGGGCATTAATCCATACATCACTCAATGGGTTGCCAACTGGCTTACTGACAGAACCCACACTGTAAAAGTAGCTGACTCCAAATCCAGCTCCAGACAAGTGACAAGTGGAGTACCTCAGGGTTTAGTCCAGGAACCGCTCTTGTTTGGCATCTCCTTCTCTGAAGTACAGTCCAACACTAAGGGGCTCTGGCTAACAAAGTTCGCAAAAACAAGAAAAAGCTCTGTGAAACAAGCTCAAATACAAAAATACTGAAAGTAGTCCAATAATTTAATGAAGCACTTTTTGTCACCTTCAATAAGGCAACTTCTTCAGATTACATTTCTAAGAAACAAGTTCCATTTAAATAGCATAAGTGATCACATGATCAAACTCAAAAGAAAGAATTTTACTACACAACAAATAGTGCATATATAAAACTTTCAACAAACTTTAAAATACTTTATAAAATGTCAAAAAACATAATTTCCATACCACTCCAACAACTGTCATCTCCTAATATTGAAACCATATTGTAACAAAAATTTGTTATAAAAAGCTTTTTTCTAGAAAAAGCTAATGTGTATCGTTTGTGTGATAAACGAAAATGTATCTAATCAAACTTTTTAATTTTAGCAAACACATTATGGTACAAAACTCATTAAGGCCAGGTTCAACAAAGGCATTTAATCTAATTTGCCATGCAAGTTCAAAAGTAGAAAAGATACGTACTGCAATTAATTCTTGCATTTTACTAGTTCCCATCCATTGTCACAGAAGCATTCAATAATAAAGGGCCAACTGATAAGGGCCACTAGAACGGTTTCACTTGAAACTGAATTCTTAGAAGAATGTAACTTACTCAGTGAAATGTTCCAACAAAGAGGGTACCCCCTGACCCTTATTGAAACAACTTTCAATGAAGTTTACTTTAAAAGAATTACTGGGATATTTACCCCTATTTTAGACAGAAGAGAAGTTGTAAGTGAATTTGAAGAGATGACTTTGAGCGTATCTGAGGGGGTGACATTCAGTGACAATATATTTGACTTAGAATGCAATACGGTAAAGAGTGACAACGTGACTAACACATTTGAGTACAGTTTTATTACTACATTCAGTATGGACAGTTTGTTAATTAGGGTTATTTTATACAAGAATTGGGAACTTATTAAACAGGACAAAACACTATCAGATAGTTAGGTAGTGTTCAAAAGATTGTCTTTAGGAGAAGAATGAATTTAAAAAGTATGCTTGAGACGAAAAATAATGAGGGTGCCCATAGATTCGCTGGCATGTCCATTTGTGGCTGTTGCACGTGTAAGTTAATAGCTACAGGCAGAACATTTACCATTAATGAAAGAAAATATGAACTAAAACACAAATTGCATTGCAATTCTAAAATGGTTGTCTATGTTGCTATGTGTACATCTTGCAAAGCATTCTATATAGGAAAAACAAAGCGAAGGCTGCGAGATAGAATTTACAAACACATTTACGCAATAGGTACCAATAAAATGGACAATTCTCTTGCTAAACACAGTATGTTAAATGAAGGACATAAATTTACCTTTAGGGCCATAGATCAAATACAGCAAGATGTTTGTGGTGGCCCTATAAACTTGCTCGTAGAAGAGCGTGAGCTTGCATGGCAAATTAGATTAAATGCCTTTGTTGAACTTGGCCTTAATGAGTTTTGTAACATAATGTGTTTGTTAAAATTAAAAAGTTTGAGTAGATAAATTTTCGTTTATCACATAAACGATACACATTAGCTTTTTCTAGAAAAAAATTTTTATAACAAATTTTTGTTACAATATGGTTTTAATATTAGGAGATGACAGTTGTTGTTGGAGTGGTATGGAGATTATGTTTATTGACATTTTATAAAGTATTTTAAACTTTGTTGAAAGTTTTATATATGCACTATTTGTTGTGTAGTAATATTCTTTCTTTTGAGTTTGATCATGTGATCACTTATGCTATTTAAATGGAACTTCTTTCTTAGAAATGTAATCTGAAAAGTTGCCTTATTGAAGGTGATGAAAAGCGCTTCATTAAATCATTGGACTACTTTCAGTAGTTTTGTGTTTGAGCTTGTTTCACTGAGCTTTTTCTTGTTTTTACGGAGTTTCATTACATATAGTTTGTTACAAAGTTTGCAGATGACTGTATACTGAGAGCCATTACTGAATCCCCAAATGATGTGGATATTCTACAAAAGCACCTTACAGAAACAGATGCTTAGTGCCAGAGCCATGGGCTCAAGCTCACTGCCAAGAAATGTATAGTTATCCCCTTTGGGAAAAAACATGTATCCATGAATTACCACATAGGTGGCAGTACGCTAAACACCTTCAATAACCACATTGCCACAACAGTCAGAAAATCCTTCTATGCGGCACACCTCATCACTAAGGGCTTTTCATCCAGAAAAAAGGAAGTCATTGTCCCACTATACTCATGCTTCATTAGACCCATTATAGAATATAATGCCCCGTTTGTTATATACCTCTCAAGACATCTGCAACAATTGGAAAGGCCGCAGAAATACCCCACTAAAAGAATCACAGGCCTAAAGCAGATGCCCTATGCTGACTGTCTAAAAAAACTCCACCTATACTATGTCGCATATCATCTACTCAGAGGCGATCTCTGCTTAACATACAAGGCCATGTCAAATCCAGAGCTGTTGGACATGCTACACTTAAAGAAATCCCAATTCCTCAGAGACTCACAATCCAGGGATCTAAACCTTGTCATCACAATGAACAAAACATGCTGGAGGGATAGGTTCCTGACCCAGAGACTCCCCAGACTCTGGAATAGACTGCCCAAGCATGTCAAGTAGAGTGCCTCTTTGACCCTATTCAAAAAGAACCTTGATGATTGGATAGGAGATAGGAAATTCACCCTGGGGATCATGTCAGTCACCCTTCTAGACAGGGGTCCAGGGAAGTAAATACTGTGGGAAGAAATAGCCAGGGAATTGTTATGGCTAGGCTTGTATAGGCCCTAGGTATGATAACCTAGTACCAACCTATGAACCCATGTTACACAATCTATAATGTAACCTCTTTGTTTCAAGGTGTCATTATCAATGATGTTTTGCAGATGAGGACCTGGTACCCATGCATGCTGGAAAGTATCTTCCCCTATCTTTGTTTCTACAGGGAGCCATACTTAAGCTTGAGAGATTTCTACTCCCAATTCTTGCAAGTTTACAGTTCGTGTTCCTGTGAATGTTCTTTTAGTAATGCTAACTGTGGCTCCTGTATCTATTAAATATGTATTTAACTGGCCTCCTACCCAAATTTGAGCATGTGGCATCCCATTACAGTAGGAGTCACTGACGAAGTATAGCTGATGTTGTGATGCTATTATATTGGGAACTAGATTTGAGACGGATTTCTGTTAACTTATCCCAGTCTGGTTCTAGTAGCTGATATTCCCACACAAAGGCTATTTGCCATACTCCTTTTATTTCTTCTAAGAGAGTTTTCCTAGCTTCTTCCCCTTCACCCTCAACTTTTTGTCCAAGTTGTGTTCCCAATCTAATAACTTCTTGCAAAGCTGTTTTTAATGCTTTAATTTCATGATCTCTAAATTCTACTTCTTTTTCTAAATTAATTACATGTTCTTTCCATTTCCTCGTGTCTTCTGTTAACTGTTCTGTTTGATTAAATGTCTCTTTATATTCTTGTTCTTTTTCTTTAACTTCAATATGTAAAGCTTTTAGTTTTCCTGCTGAATCTTTCACCTGTTTGTCTGATTCTTCTACACTTTCATGTAAGTGAAAACAACTTTTTGACAAAGTCTTGTGTTGCTCTAATATGCATAAAAACTGTTGTAAGAGAGCTGGAATGGATGTTTTCTTTACAAAATCTCTTTTATTCTTATTTGGTTTTCCCCATTCTTTAAAATCATAAATCAAAGAAGGCAGTTTATAAATTGGGCTTTTCATTTTCCATCCTTCAGGTATTTCTTTCACCCTTAAGTTTTCTTACTTCTGACTGACCGACTCATGAATAATATCTAATAAATATTGTGGATCCCATGTTTGTGAATTATCACGACCTTCATTTTCTGTTTCGTTTATAACTTCTACAAATCTCGGAAAATTAGGAGATAAAATGAACCTTGATGTCTTAGCTTTATCTGGGGTATTCTTTTTCGAATTTGATATCCCTATTCTTTTAGAGAATGAAAAAAAAAAACTTTTAGATTTTTCTTGAGACCTTTCCTCAGTAAGACTTCATATTTATCTTGAGACTTCTTTTCTTGAAATTGTTTAGCGGATTTTAATAATTATCTATTTATTGGTCTGGTTACAGGTACTCTTTCTGTTATAATATCTTGGTTTAAGTCTCTAATATTGTTACCTTTACAATTCAACTTTTCTGGTCTCATTTGTAGTTCTAACAACTGTGGTGCCTTGCTACCCCACACTTAATAATCTTTTAATATACAATTTCCTTTAACTGCATGCCTCATAAATTACAGATTACACAGTTAACTATAGGAGAACAAAGTCTTGTAGTGCTTTCTACATTAACAAGCAAAAGAAAGGTAGGACCTCACCCTGTCTGCAGTGTGGAAGCCCTTTCTTGGGAATTCGCTGGTCAGCCTTTCTTCCACCTCCCTTCCTGTGGATGGGGGTCCCATGGAGGAAATCTGATACAGCCCCTAGATTCTTGCTTCCTTCACCTGACCTTTCTTCTTAATTTCAACGTTTACAACTTTTCAACTTCTACACTTTTTGCTTTGTTTTCTCCCTGGTTTCGGCATCAAAAACTGTACTAGTATGTATAAGCACTACATCTATGAGGAAAAACACAGGCAGAATAAAAAGAAATAAGCAAGCAAAGCACCTCAGTTGGGTCAGTGCAGTTTATTTCTGACAATGATTATAAGTAAGCACAAGGCTTATATATTCTTGAAAGATGTAGTCCTTCCTCCTTAGATATACACTGTGTCCTAACGTGGTTATGCAGTTATTTTCAAAACTGCTGGTAAGACAGGTTATTTTTGTGCAGAGTACAGGTGCAAGCATTTCCTGTTTAGCTTTATTGCGTCTTAATTATTTAACCTTTCTAATAAGAAAGGCTATTTATTGTTGCTACAGCTGCAGTTAATATTTATATTATTATTACTGTTAAATGATTCAGTCTTAATAAAAGTTTGCAACTTACAAAATAATACAAAAGCTTAATAAAAACATAAAATCTGCAGCTTGTTTATACAAGGCACAATGTCTGCCCATGTCCTTCATTCTATAGATAACGTATGAAACAGAGTAATGTACATTTTCATATTATTGGTATTTGTAAATATATATGTACAGTTTACAGAACATGTATTTTGCAGTTTCTTTATTCTTTACATGTGTAGTTTAAGAATGTTTTGATAGAAATGTAAAATTACTGATTAATACATGTTTATGAAACTTCTAATAGAAGAGCCATTCCCTGCTGCTACAGTTCATTAGTGTGTCAGTGTGTGACCCTTGTTCCAGTCTGCTGTGACCTTTTTCATGTTATTTTTCCGCTAATAGCAGGATGAGCTGACAGTTCTAAGAACCACTGTGAAGTCTTATAGCTGGTATACTTCTGACATCTGACTATTAGAGGAATTATCTTCAACACAAATATTTCTTCATATTGATAATTATGCCTTGATAAAGAGATGAGTTATTCATAAGCACTACCTTAAATTGGCTGATGCCGTTTTAGCCAGGCATTGCATTTGCTTGCAGCTTTTTATTATTTTTATTCATTTCTGTCATGTTTAAAGTCACTGGCATTCATACAAAAGATTATTCACACATGTTGCTCAAGGAAGATGTCATAAGCTAGTAACTCAACGTTGTTTGAGATCCAATTGCTATAACACTTATTAAATCATACCTTCTAAATGTCCCTAATATCCAGATATGCCCCTGTTTGTGGCTGCTACTGTAGCTTTATCCCAATCACTCACTCCAAATAACACTAGGAGAAAGGTGATGAATTGCATTTAATAAATACTGACAATAAGTAGAGGCATGGAATACCTTAACTTCAGCAAATGTATACTACTTCACATTCCTGTATTCTGTTACTGTCACACATTAATAGTACTAACTGATTGTCAATGAGTATTTCTGGAATAGCCCCTAATTATGTTAAGGTGTAGATTGGTTGACAGCTATGTTCAAAATTTCAAGTGAAGTATAGCCCTGTAGTTAAGGCTTTACACATACAGCTATATTGATATAGTTATGTTGTTTTCAGAAAATTTAAGGGTAATGGAGGTATTCATAGTGATTCAACAAATAAATGTTATAGGTGTAAACATGTACAAACTAACCATATACATGAACAAGAAGGTATCTATACAAATCAATTTCAAAATGTTAACACATATAAAAATTTAATATAAACGAAATGGAAGCCACGTGTATCCATGATAGATGTGTGCTGGCTTCTTGCTTAACAGGTTGAGCTAAGATATAGCACAATGCCAGGTCTATATTAGATCAGCGAATGCTTAAAAAAGCGAACGCTGATTGATCGACCTTATGTAAGCGAAAGCTTACAATCTCAAACTGTCAGATCAGTGATTTTTTTTTCCTAGGGAAAAAAAATGCTGATCCAAAACACATACACACAACAAATCCACACACATACACCTAAAATCTGACACCTAACTCTACACTAAACTATGCACACGCCACTAACTATCCACTTAACTTAACCCAAACCCTAACCCTAAGG
Organism: Protopterus annectens; assembly: GCF_019279795.1. Lineage (NCBI taxonomy): Eukaryota > Metazoa > Chordata > Ceratodontiformes > Protopteridae > Protopterus > Protopterus annectens. Next base: position 1,148,605,129 of record NC_056726.1, on the reverse strand, counting down.
TCCGTCACTATCGCACACTCACCTCACCCGCTCCCTAACCCTAACTCACCTAAATCTGCCCTAACCCTCATGTCCACACAATCGCACACATACCTAACCTGAGCCTTAACCCTAACTCATCTAACCCACCCTAACACTCACATCCACACAATGGCACACTTACCTGAATCTGACCCGTAACTTTCCACCACAGCACTGAAAATACCGAAGCAACAGAAATGGACAACCAAATTCTTTCCCTAGGAAAAAATTTGAGTTTCTGTTGCTTCAATATTTTTAACTTTCGCTAAAATAAGGTCGATCAATCAGCGTTCGCTTGTTTAAGCATTCGCTTATCTAATATAGACCCACAATACCTTCACCTATAACAAACTATCGTTGGATGGGTTTGTATTCCTGCAGATAATGGAGAAATATGCACCCATCTGACACCTAAGTGCTATATGTCATCATGCTGCACACACAATTGAAATGTGTAACACCTAAATTGAATTAAGTTTACAAAGTCCAACATCTGGTAGACATGCTTACCTACAGAGCTCTTATATTAAATGTGTACAACAAACATGTATTTAACAATACTGTGCATTTTCTAAAACAGAGGGCAACAATGTAGGTCTGTATGACACAGTATTCACACATACAGAACTACACTGTGTGATAGTGTCAGACTATTATGAACAACGGAGAAATGTGTAGTCATCCACAGCCTAGGTGCTATAAGCATCAGTGAAGCACAGCCTTAATGGATGTGTAAAAAGATGTACTGTATATGTTGACAAATATAGGTCTTATGTACAGTATCTACATAAGAAACACTATTAAAGAAAAAAAAATCCACATTGAATCCACACATAGGGGAGGAGCAGTCATCTTAATCATATGAGCTAAGTGACAGAAGAGCTAAGTAATGACTCTAAAAGAATAAGTAGGAAACGTGGGTCACAGCTATATATGTGATTTCCATAGAAATGTACAGTTACAATGGATATGATGACACCTACTGTAGGCATTCACAGGCTGTCTCTGCACCTCAGTGACCCTCTGGTGAAGATCCTTTGCATCACTCTGATGTAGATCGCTGTAGTGGTGGTGAACTTGCACTTCAGTCCTGTGGATCCCTGTCTGTCATTGATGTTCCCTCACAATCCAGTTCCATATGTTGATCATCATGAAGTTCCTGGGTCATGCTACCATACATTGCTCAAGTCCAGTGTAAACAGTGAGCATCTGAGTTGTCTACTCTTTAACCCAATTTGGCACCCAGACATGCCAAAGCCTCGTTACAGTAGCCATCTCATTGAAGCAGATCAGAAAAAATGCCTTTATAAAATTGCTCACTGAAGTCCCACTCAGTTCACAGGTAGCAATGGTATGAGTAGTAAATATATCAAAATCCCATTTTAAAAGTGGCTTATAGGGTGATATCATATCCTTGGAATATAATGGTTACCTATTACACATAGTCCCTGTTAATGATACCTATTGGATATTTGCATGAAGATCCTTCCCGTTACACTATGCTATTGGTTAATGTGCTGAATTTCAAAAATGTATGCTGACATGAGCAAATGTGATTCCAAAACCTTGAATGATAATGAAACTCATTAATTATGTATAGCTCAAATGAGACTTAAAAGCTATGTGCACATAGCTGGTCTTATTTTAAGGTATACCTGACTTACAAGTAGCATCAAAGGTAATGCGGCACTTACTGGCATTGCTGTGGTGAGATATATTGCTCTTATTGCAGATCTATAGTACTATTATTCCTTATATAGCTATGCAATGCAAAATGTCTGTGACATACTGGAGGGGTGTAGGATTGACCACTATGCATGCAGATGGGTACATCTGCATCACTGATAAGCAGGGATTCCACATATGCACTTGTACAGATACATTGAAAGAGCTCCAGTGAACAGTAAATGCAGGCTGAATGACAATACAGCTACATGTATTTATTTAATATTTGTTTACCGGAAAAGCCCAATTGGGAATGAGCCTATTTTCAGAGGAGGCCCAGGGGGAAATGCTTCAGATGCATTCCTTTGGAATATGGGAGGAAACCGGAGCACCTGGAGAAAACGCATACAGACACAGACAGGACATGCAGACTCCACATAGAAGGCAAGGCAGCCAAGACTTGAAAAACCTCTTGTTGAGAGGCGACAATAATAACCGCTTCACCACTGCATGGCCTGCATGTATTGCTGGTGACTCTGTACATTCTGCATTATAGTTGCAAAAATTGATGTTTTCTGAGTGTATCTATGTATTGCATTTTCATCCATATTCATTTATGTTGGTACTAATTTACTGATATGATTTTCATAGATAGTCATTGATGCTTAGTTATACATGCACTATACATATTGTCAGAATGAAACTATATCTGTGTTCATGCCTGGTTACCTTTATCTGTCTGTGGTATGCCTACAGATAATAAGGCTTTTGCAAGGGTTTCCATTACTTGTAAAATTGTTACTCTATGGATACTTTCTTATAATAGTAATACAGCAGTGCTTGTTGTTGCATTTTTCCCATGTAGACACAATGGAGAAGACATCGGCTGAGCATTTAATTTGTTGATTTGTAGGTATTCATGCATAATATTTCACATTAGTATGCCTGCTTGTTTTCTACAGGTTTTCTTTATGGCATTGTTTTGTATACTACATACTGACAGTAAATTTCATTATTATGATGTGTCTCAGTGACTGTGGCTGTGTATGACAGCCATCCAACATTATCATTTTACACATAACCATTATGTTATAATGTGTATGTTAATGTGTGAAGTCCATTCATATAGTACTGAGTGTGTGGCATAATGAGTACATGGTTGTTCTTTCTTTTATTGTTGTGATTTCACATACGACCTCTACAGATATCACAAGTGATGATGTTGTTCCATGTGTTAAGTATTCAGAAGTTGTTTTCATATCACTTATGACCTTATATATGCAAAAGTACTCTATACATTTCACTGTCTATTTTATATAGCTTTGCATTGCACATAAATGGAGGCCAGGTCAGTTGACATACGCTTGCAACATCACCATGTCCATATGTTGGCCCCCTATATAAACTGTACCATATGCATATCCCTGTTTTCCAGATGACAAATTGAAGTAGAGATGACAATATCTCTTCCTGAGAAAATATCATATGACATCATCATCGATACTCTTCACCAGCATGGACACTGTATTCTTGGACAGGCAGGAAATACTACGTGGAGGAATGAAGTGTGGATAGACATGACCAACTTGATAAACACTGTGGGAGGTCACAATAGATCATGAGAGGTCTGTCTGTGATGCTGCTCTAGCATGAACCTTCATGCAGCTGACAGTATATGCTGGTATGAGAGGTTGAGCAATGCCACCATTGGTGGCCAATGAGTGACTCTACCAGATGAGATAACAGTGTTTCTGGACTCCCTACAAAACATCAATTCAGGTCACTGTATACCTGGTGGAGGTATATGTAGATCAGAGTGTGTGTGTGTGTGTGTTGTACCTTTAAGAGCCATTCCAGTCTATGGGCACTTGCATAAAAGTACTGAGCACGTGCAAGCAAGAGTGCCAATCTGAGTGTGCAGCTGGAGTAAAAGCATGTATGTGTGAAGCAGTCAGGTAGTTAGTTAGTTCACTTAGGTTTTACGTTTCAGTCACCCATTCTGATGTGTTTTGTGTAATAAATAACTTAAACGAACAAACAAGCCTCATCATCTTATTTGAATACACAAGATGAGTGACAAGGTGTCAGAATGGCATCCGAAGTCAAAAGTCGGTAATGGAGGAATATACATGAGTGAATCATCCAAAGCTCAAACAACTCGCAAAAAGGTCAGGAAGATAATTCCAGGTACTAAAACTTGCTTAAATTGTTTTTTATGCAACAAATATAAAACAAAGCATTCAAAATGTTCAGAACAAATTTCTAGTTAAGCAAAATGGCCAAAACTATGACATATTGATAAAACTACACAAAATGTTTATGAAACTGCTTAAAATAACTTCTGAATTGCAAAAATGTATAAAATAGGGAAATCAACCATATTTTTCACAATGTACTACTTTTTCATATTAACTAAAGCTATTTGAAACATCCAAAGTGTACAAAGTGTTGGCAGGTGTATGTAGTATTACAGTGCAGTTATTTCGCAGACCACAGTCATTTCAAAGAAGATTATAGTGCAGTTGAATATGTTTCCAGTACCTGGTATGTATTTTTGAATATAATTACAAAGGAAACGTGCTGGCATAGCAGAAGGATTTCACAGACCAAGTCCACTTGAGTTTGATAATAATGTTGCAGAAAACTGGAGAGTGTTTGAGCAAGAGTATGATATTTTCATACAGGCTGCTTTTTCTGACAAAGACATGTACAAAGGCATTTATTCTGCTTAATCTAGCTGGTTCAGAAGCCATTGAAAAAGAGCATTAATTTGTGTATACACCTGCTGTATTTGTAGGGGAAGGGGAGACCGCCATATTGTGGTACCGCCTGAAATGCGGGAAGACTCTGATTGCGTAAAATGTAAATTTAGAAAAATGTACAACATAGTCATGCAGCCATTATTAGTCCTCAGACAGTTTAAAAATGGGACTGCTTTCATTTAATAAAGAAGTCTACCATATAAGCATGTGCACGTAACGAGAATTTCATACAAACTATTTTTTCTGACTATGCTGATATTTTTGAAGGCAAGTTAGGCAAACTCCCAGTTATCTGCTCCATGAAGTTAGACCATGAGGTCAGCCCAATTAGAAAAGCATGGAAAGTTCCAGTAGCCTTGCAAAGCAGAGTCAAAGCTGAGCTATACAGAATGCTATGCCTAGGAATAATTTGTCATGTAGAAGAACCAATTGAATGGGTATCGTCCATGATGGTAGCTCATAAGAAAAGCTCAGATAATATTTGAATATGTATTGATGCAAGAGATTTGAACAAAGCACTAAAATGACCTCATCATCCAATATGTGCAGTTGAAGAAGTTGCTGCCATTATGCCAAATGTCACTGTTTTTTTCTGTCTTAGATGCAAAAAGTTAATTTTGGAAAATTTTACTTGATCGAAAATCATCATTGCTAACCACTTTCAGTACACCATTTGGAAGATACAGATTTTTGAGAATGCGATTTGGAATAAATGATGTCAGTGAAGTCTTTCAACATGTGATGGAACAAATGCTTTCTGGCTATCTATGTGCTATAATAGCAGATGACATTCTTGTAGGAGGCAATGGTGAAGTCAAACATGATAGAAACCTTAGGAAAGTTCGGGAACATGTTCATGAAGTGAATCTTAAACTGAATCCTCGTAAATATAAATTCAGGCTGAAAGAATTTATTTATTGATTTATTTTACATTTGTTTACCAGAATAGTCTGACTGGATATATGTCCATTTTCAGCAGAGGCCCAGGGAGAAAAGCTCCAGGTTAAACGTTAATGAGAGATACGGATACAGGATGAGAGAAAACATCTACAGTTTGAAATATACATTTAAATTAAAAAATAACACAATCAGGATACATGCCTACAATTTTCAGTTTACAGTAATTTAAAAACACAAAATCAGGATACATGCCTTTAGGAATGTGGTACACAAATTGCATAGGCAACCAGTAGTTTTGTACATATAGAGATTTTACCAGTTACAGCTTTTGAAAGTTAACATTTTCACACAGGTTCCCAGTCAGGAAGTCAAAAAGTTACCTATGTGGGTCATTTGTTTACCATTTCAGGCTTATGACCAGATCCTTCCAAGCAAACTGCAGTTTTTGAGATGCCAGCTCCAGACAAAGTCACAGCTTTACGTTTTTTTGGCATGGTCAACTATTTGGGCAAATTCATTCCAGATCTAAGTGAACTTTTAGCACCGCTAAGAGAGCTGACATGCAAAGATATAACTTTGTCCTGATCAGAACAACATCAAAGACCATTTACAAGCAAAAGCAATTTGACGTAATAAAACAGAAAAAATCCAGTCACCCACTTTAAGATATTCCCCGGGATTCATGAACCTTGCGCCATGCGCCCGCATAGCGTTGGCGTTATAACACCAAATATGGCCGCCGAGCGATTCAGGTATGAATCAATTCCACGTGCACTACCGGCGTGCGCCGGACCTGCGCCGTCCCCAGCGTAGGTATGCTAAACACACTGTGTGCAGTATTGCACCATGCAAATGAAGGCAAATAGCGATCCACGAAGTGGCGCAGGCGTAAGGTAGACGGCAATGTAAACCAAAAAAAACGGTTTACATTTACCCAAACATGACCAAGGAGTAACGGAAGGCTGTCAAAGTCAGGTATCATACAGGTGCAATATGCCAATGGCGAAAGGCACCGAGAATGTCCAAAGAAAACATGCACAAAATGTAAAAAATGACATAAATGGTATGTACGTAGAAACCACAGCAGAACCCCCGGATATGTGCACAGAAGGTGCAAAGCAATGAAATAATATGAGAATGTCCTAAAAGAGCAGTATAATACACATCAGCTGCACAGCCACCACACACCATAGTATGTATGTAAAGCTTCAACCCCAGCGCAAGGGTTGTCAAGGAGTGGCGGCAGTGTTCGGCGCCGTAACCATGTATTAGCAGTCAATGCCATGCAAATGAGGCAGATAATAGTGAATCGCAAAAACGGCACCAGTGTAAGGATGGAGCAAACGGCGCAGCGGTAGTACACCGAGGAGTGGCCTACACGGGATACATGTCAATCGCAGAGGGGTGTGCCACTGTAGGAGGAAGCACATTGGAGGCCAGCAAACATGGGCTGTACAATGCACATCACAGCAGCAGGACCGGCGTGTGAGGAAATAGATGCGCTGAGAGTACATAATGCGTGCACAGATGCATGTGCACGAGGATGACTACGTTCCCCAACCCAGTCATGTGACGGCCTCCCCGTCAACAAACACAGATATAGGAAGGTAATGCGGAGAATATGAGGAAATGCGGAAGCAGTGTAATTGGAGCCGTAATGAGCAATCAACAGCAATCAATCCAGGAAGGGCAAACGGCGGCAGCTGACAACTCTGCATGCAGACTCCTGCAAAACGGGAAAGGGGAGGCATAGGAATGCAAAGATAGTAGGGGATGTAGTTGAAATGCAAAGAGCAAAGAACCGAAATAGCACAGGCAAGTACAGAGGTAGGATAACGGCGGCGGCAGACAAAGTGCAACATATGCCATGTGCCTGCAGGATGCACTGCAGGCAATAGTAGGTGCAACGTGCAGAAACAGTAAGGTAAGATGCAAAGCTAAGCCAATGCAGGCAAGGGCAATGTAACACCAAAGGCAACAGCGTTGCAGTTGCAATGGTAAAACACGGAAGATAATCCACAGATACGGTCGCACAGACACACCCAATGACATCACCGGGTGTGCAGCACAACAGTATAAAGTGTGAATGCACATAACACACAGCGCGATTTCCCAAACACCGCACCGTAGGGTGTAAACACACGGGGAACTTTTAATATGTATATGTTGGGTGCCGCCGTGGCCATAATGCATCGGTATGTGTCAGAGACAGACGGAGTTGCGGAGGACGGTGCCGACAACTACCGTAGGCCTCACAGGAGAAGGAGAGTGTTCAGACCAAGGGTGACCTACCAGGGGCTGCAAGACCTGGAGATAGTAGAGCACCACAGGGTGGACAGGGACACGTTACAGCAAATAGTGGAGCTGTGCCGGCCACGCCTGAGAACAAGAGACAACAGAGGGAAGCCCATCCCAGTGGACACAAAGGTATGTGTGAGCTTGCAAATACTGGCTACAGGTACCTTTCAAAGGCCAACCGGGGATATAATGGGCATCTCACAGGCATCAGCATCCAGGGTACTACACCAGTTCCTGGATGCCATGTTACGACATGCCCATGAGTATATAAACTTCCCCAGATCTCAGGAGGAGTTGGCTAGCAATATGCGCCGCTTCCACCGTGTGGCACAATACCCGGAGGTACTGGGTGCGATAGACTGTACGCACATAGAAATCAAGTCACCACCCGGGGAGCAGGGTAGACGCTACATAAACCGCAAGGGATACCCCTCCATCAATTGCCAGGGCATTATCATGGATGTGTGTGCTGGCAGCCCTGGAAGCTACCACGACTCCCATATCTGGCATGCCTCACAGCTGTATCAGGTATTCGCCAGGGGGAACATCACACAAGGTCACCTTGTGGGGGATGCTGGCTACGCACTGGAGCCGTGGTTGATGACACCCATCAGAAATGCACACACACACATGCAAGAACGCCATAATGAGGCACACGCACAAACTAGAATAATCATAGAGCGTGTGTTCGGGATGTTGAAATCACGGTTCCGGTGCTTGGATACATCCAGTGGAGCCTTGCAGTACTCTCCAGGCACATGTGCCCACATATTCATAGTATGTTGTATGCTACACAATATGATTCTGCGGAAACAGCTGCTGCAGGGACATAATGGTGGAGGGCCACCAAGCCCGCCACAACTGCCAAGGCAAGCACAGGCACAGGGCGTTCAGCGCCATGAACACACTGTGCCAGCCCCAGTAGGTAGACAGAGGCGTACCCAATATGCCTACGCCCTGGCAAAGAGGGAACGCATAGCACATACTTTGACAGTGTAGGCCCCATGGACTGACACCTCCTCACCTGCACACACAGTAAAATGGACGCCACACAAACATGTCCGCCCGTAATGTGTACCGTATGTGCGGACCTATGTGTGACTCCAACAAAGGCACCACCCAAACACTGCGCACCCAATAGCCAGCAGAGCATGGAACGCCAACACCTCGACCGCACGCCGGCTCTACAGCAGAAGGCGTAGCCGTATGCTGCCACTTTCGCCGCAAGTCGACTACATATGTACTTATGTGCATACACAGATATGGAAATAGATATCAGTACACACGTAGAAATATATGTACACATACACAGATATAAAGTACAACAGGTTAATATGGAACCCAGGGATGCAAGTTGACAGATAAGTAAGACGTGATATCTCCACATAGTAAACATAGTGAACGACAACCCGATCATCCGGGAGGGTGGCCAGAGCAGGGAACGCCAGCCATGGAAATGTCAACCTGCATCAATGTATATCCGCGGGTCGGGATGATCGCCAGGCCACGGTACAGTAACGGGATATGTGCGTGTCATATCCATAGGATATGACTGCGGAGGTACACATGGCGATGCGGCCAACGTAGGTATTGTGTTCAACCATCGGTGCGAAAGCGGCAATCATACCTGTCAAGTGTACGTCATTATGAGGAACGTACCTCATTTGGGGTCTAAAATAGTTCATGTTCCGCGAAGTTCCTCAAAGTTCCACATTGAAATAGTCTGTCACACACTCATTGTTAGGAATATATTTAAATGAAACCTGGTAAATAGAAATTAATCATATGAATTCATTAAAGGTTCTTCCTTGTAAGTAAACCAGCATATTTCAACCATCCTATGACCTTCTTAGCTGAAGTTGTTAGTAAGCCATTAGTATGTGTTCCACATTTTGCCCATTTGTTACACATTATGAAGGTGTGTGTTCCTCATTTTGGAAATGGAAGGGTGAGAGCTACGGCGGGAATATGTGTATGTGTGAGGTGAGTTTGTCGTGTGTTCCGCTGCATGTGTGTAATGTGTGTGCCACTGTAAAATGTGTATGTAGGTGACATGTCACAGGTGGAGTGGAATAGCATGCATAGGCATACAGTACAGGAACCATAGGCGTATGTATAGCAGTGCCCACAAAGTAGTATTGACAGCCCCTCACTGGCTAGGCACGTGGCGACGTAAAACGATGCAAAGCGGAAATGTCCCAGAATGTACCACAGGACCATAGCCAACAGGAGATGCAAAGGACGCATGTACAAACTATGACCGCATGTATGGCGGCCACATGGTAGACTCAACAAGACATGTCGGCAACATTACACAGCATCAGGCATGTACGGCGAAAATACGCTTGTGTTATCCCGGCACCGATCGTGGCCACGTACCGACACGTAAATACCGCAGTGTGTTCCACGACTGTTAAGTAAGCAAGCGCCACACGAATAGGAGGCAACCGGTAGCATACAGGCCGTTCCAAGTACAGGACCACAATCACCGTAACTATCAGTGACAAAATGCCAATGGATAGTAGGCACGTACGAACATCCGCAGATATATAACCGATGTGAAGGAGGAATACGTGCAGGAAGCACACATGCAGGCGATACCGACACCACACGACATCAACAAAACAAACACTCCCAGAACAACAGACAGGTAACCTGCAGCTCCCCAAGCAGGGATGGAGCACACACACAAGCATATCGTGTATGTATAAATGCAAGACCCACACACCGTACCCGTCACCCACATCCGCAGATATACCCCATCGCACATATCAAAGGGATACCAGCCGAAACCGTAGCAAAAACATAAGGGCAGTCAATGACAGCGGCATACCCGCAACAAGCCGCGTGGGAAACACTAGCAGCAACTGATGCTTCCCTGCATCCGTTGTGTACAGGAATATAACAGCTATGTTACACATCTAAATGCACAACGCCATCGACAGACGCCGCCAGGACACGGACACCCACATGTCGAACAAAATATCATACCCAACACACACAATCCACGGCTAACAACACAGCGATATGTACCTGACACCACACATAGCGGATGCAGTCACACAAACATGATAAAATATATACCATCCCCACGAAGGTAGTGCAAATAACCAACGGCCACACGAGGAATGAACCATGGCCTAGTTTCGCGCGTAACGTACGAATGGAGGAGGATCACCGGTGATATGCGCATAAGTACACACCGAGGAACAGCTATTGGCGTGATGAACCCACATGCCTCAGGTGACAACGAATAAAAGGAAGACTCCCTGGATATTCAAACCGTATGTTCATACCGAACACAAACTGAATTCAAAGCAAGCAAGAGGAAGATATTTACGAATACAGAAGCAAAGGCCGGAAAGGTATGTTGAACCCACGATATGTACTGGTGTGTAACGCATGATACGTATGACGAATCTGCACTGTATGTGAACGATGTGTGTAAGTAAAGATACCTGTCCATCAGGCAGACAGTGGTGAAAGGTGGTTATGTAATGCTAAGCTGCGGAGCATACCAACGTCTGTGGACAACGTGTGCACAGCAGTGGGAAAACATGTACACAGCCGGGATAACCCAAGGTCCCCAATAGGGATTTCAAACACAGAACAATGACACCACCCACGCTGATGCTGTCAGTGGATATCGAACAATGAAGTGCCACAGCAGGGGATAGGACATGTATGTATAGTGTCACAGCACACATGTGCATGGGCATATACCGTCGATGCATACGGAATGTGCGCACGACGTGCACGTATCCCTCGTAGTAGGGGTGACTATGCAATTATGTGTAATGCAAAGCTGTCATGATGGATATGTTCAGAAATCATAGACAGTATCACAGGCATAGCATGCATGATGGAGGGATGGCCTAATGTTATGTACATAAACAGGATATATATGGCCTGCACATATGGGACAGAGTAGTAGCAGAATAGGTACCCGAAATGGAGTGAACAGCAAGTAACCATGTGCAAACGTTCCGTAGCAGGTGCAATGTGTGCAACAATGATGTCTGGCAGGGCCGTGTGTAAACACATGTGCAATGTACACAGTAGTGTCACCCCCCCCATGGTAGTGTCCACTGAACGGCAGAGGTGGATGTCAACTGTATGTCTATACAGTACTTCCGCTGTGGTGGTAGCATGGGTCTGTGTCACCCTACCAGCAAGGGAGCTATAACATGACTAGTGACACAGTGTGTCCCTGTAGGATGTGCACAGGACCTATGTCCCACAGCACGGTGTGTGTCCAGTCTGTGGAGGTCTCACAGACGCCCAGGCTGAGCAATGTGGCATGTGTGCACACATGCAGGAGTGGCCCTCCCACACTGCCCACTGCAAACGCCATGTAGGAGTACTACATGCATCAGTAATGCGGAGAACATGGCCCATGGCAGAGTAGAGGACACCCCTGTGTTAGTGGCATGCAGGTGAGTACAGATGTGTTTCACAACTGTCATTTGCATATGTAAACAGTCTGAGCCGGGTAGACATCACGGCATGACTATACTGAGACATGTAAAGGTGTATCCATTGTGTAAGGTACACCACATATGTGGTATTGTAACACTGCCCGCGTGTACATGTGTGTATGTAACAGGTACAAGGGCACCCAATGTATCAGCTACACATACGGTCCAGAAATGCGTGGCCCTGCACATGTGTACCCACGCCATAGTGGAATATGGCAACCACAGCACCATGTGGGGCATGTGTGTGTACAGCAACCATGTATAATGTGATATGCATGTATAGGGACAGTATCCATGTGATACACAGTGCATGACTGTCACTATGCAAAGGTGATGTGTATGCACTATGTGTGATGTAACTGATGCAATGATATCCATATGATATATCTGCCACACTTACACCTGTATGGTTGTTAGCAATATGACTAGGATGAGCTAGAATGCTGCCAGGTATGTAGATGTGGTATATGTAGGCATGGACAATACTCTGTGACAGCATGTAGTGTATGTAAGTAAATAGTGAGCATGAGCGGCCACATGACTGAGGACTGTGCAATGTCACATGTACCTGACTTGTTGTATTTGGCTTGATATGCCTGCACCACTGTGTGACCTGTACAGGAGGCACATGGCGTAACATCCTGAGACATGGGGTACGATGTGATGCTGGATGCGTACATTGGCAATACCATAAAGTGGAATGGCGCTGAAGGGCAAAGAGCGGATAATGCCTGACTTGATAGCATCTGTACCACACCAACCACCCATGCAATGGTATGACAGGTGGCCAGCATGTGGATGTGGTGTGCTGTGGCGCACAGAAGCCCAACAAGGGTGCCAGTAAAGGCATGGAGGTCGTCAATGAGTGTGTGAAGCATGTATGTGAGGATGTGGCCCAGTGCCATACTGAATGGCCCAGTCATGGGTGTACAAATGCAGTCCCATGCGTGCAATGCAGTACCACCCATGTGTAGTGTGATAGATGTGGTAGTGTGGTGGTCAGGGTACACAACGTACATGAACGGGCTAGCAGTCAATGCAGTGTGCTGCTGCAGAGACATGTAACAGCCAGGTTGGCGGGATACAACAACTATGGAGATTGCAGGTGACATTGGGACCGTGTTCTAGGACATAATGTGTGCATGGCAGTACTATGTATGTGTCCACAGGGTTAACACAATGTCCAACCATGGATTGGAACCCTGTAGTGAGTGAGAGTGTGTATTGTTGGTAGGTACCCCATTGGCAGGCACGATGCCAGCAACATCTGTGATGTCAATGCCTGCATGAGTGTTGTATGCTGCATTGAATGTGGATGTAGCCAAACAGCAGAGACATACCACCACACTGCGTGAGGGCCCACACTGCAATCTATGGCAGTCATGTGTAGGTAGCTATCTGTGGAGTATGTGATGCACCATGAGGACACACCATGACTGTCAAGTGACACACCACACACATGTGAAAATAAGTACCGTGCAACAGCCTGCACATGTGCCCATACAGCACATGTGCATGGAACAGGCATACCACTGTGGCGTCTGTGAAAAGGCCAGTACCACCATGTCTCTGTGTGGAATAGCATGGTCCCTACCACGGCGTAAATGTAGCGGAAGTGCACTGTGATATGTGTCGGCATAGTCACGTGGACTGTCCATCGTGACGGGTGCCATGCCATCAACTACCTCTGTCAGTGGATGTCGGTAGTACCGGCTGTAGAGCGTATGTACCATGCATGCTGCGATGGTCGTGTGTCTAGGGTGTGGCTAGTAGGGCTGAGAAGCATGGATGTTCACCAAAAAGAGGGGGGATGTCTGTAGGCATAGCACACAGACACATGGAGGTTGGTGCATGGGGGGCCTT